>NW_024470797.1:919475-939475 GCF_017639515.1 Carcharodon carcharias | reverse complement strand
TCACACACTGACACTCACACACTCACACACACACACACACAGACACTCACACACACATACACACACACAAAATGACACACACACTGACACTCACAAAGACACATACTAACACACTGACAATCACACACACTGAAACTCACACACACACACACTGACACCCACACACACACAGACACACACACACTCATGCAAACACACACACACACAGAGACTCACACACTGACAGTTACACACTGACACTCACACACTGACATACACTGACACACACACACACTCAAACACACACACGCACACACACACACACACACGCGCACAATCACACTCACACACTCACACTGTACACTCTCACACACTCACACACACTGACACTCACACACACACACTCACACACTGACACTCACACATACACACACACACACACACTGACACTCACACACTGACACTCACACACACGCACACACACACACACACACACTGACACTCACACACTCACACACACACACACTCACACACACTCACAGACACTCACACACTGACACTCACACACACACACACACACACACACACAGACACAGACACACACACACTCACACACACACACACACTGACACTCACACACACTCACACACACTGACACTCACACACTCTGACACTCACACAATGACACTCACACACTCACATACACACTGACACTGACACACACACACACTCACACACACAGAAACACTGACACTCACACACACACACTCACAAAGACACATACTTACACACTGACACTCGCACACACTGAAACTCACACGCACACAAACTGAAACCCACACACACAGACATACACACACTCATACAAACACATACACACTGACACTCACACACTGACACTCACACACACACTCACACAATGACACTCACACACACACACTCACACACTGAAACTCACAGACACTCAAACACTGGCACACACACACTGACACTCACACACACTCACAAACATTGATACTCACACACAATGACACTCACACACACACTCACACACTGTCACTCACACACTCACACACACACACGTACACAGACACTCACACACACATACACACACACACAATGACACTCACACACTGACACTCAGAAAGACACATACTTACACACTGACAATCACACACACTGAAACCCACACGCACACACACTGACACCCACACACACACAGACACACACACACTCATGCAAACACACACACACACACAGACACTCACACACTGACACTTACACACTGACACTCACACACTGACACACACTGACACACACGCACACTCACACACACACACACGCACACACTCACACTCACACACCCACACACTCATACAAACACACACACACAGACACTCACACACTGACACTCGCACACTGACACACTCACATAACCCACACACACTGACACTCACAAACACACACTCACACACTGACAGTCACACACTCACACACACACACTCACAGACACTGACACACTGACACTCACACACTGACACTCACACACACACACACTGACACTCACACATTGACTCTCAAACACTGACACTAACACATTGACACTCACACACACTCACACACACTGACACTCACACACACTGACACTCACACACACTCACACACTGACACTCACACTCACACACACACTGACACTCTCACAAACACACACTCACACACACTGACACACACACACACACTGACACACACACTCACACACACACACACACTGACACTCACACACACACACTCACACACACACACACACACTCACACACACACACTCACAAAGACACATACTTACACACTGACACTCACACACACTGACACTCACACTGACACTCACATACTGACACTCAAACACTGACACTCACACACACACACACACACTCACACACACACTCACACACTGACACTCTCACACACACACTCACACACTGACATTCACACTGACACTCACATACTGGCACTCAAACACTGACACTCACACACACACACACACACACTCACACACACAAACACACACTGACACTCACACACACACTCACAAAGACACATACTTACACACTGACACTCACACACACTGAAACTCACACGCACACAAACTGACACCCACACACACACAGACACACACACACTCAAACAAACACATACACACTGACACTCACACACTGACACTCACACACTCACACACACACTGACACTCACACACACACACTCACACACACACTCTCAGACACTCACACACTGACACTCACACACACACACACACAGACACAGACACACACACACTCACACACACACACGGACACTCACACACTGACAGTCAAACACTGACACACACACACTGACACTCACACACACTCACACACATTGACACACACACAATGACACTCACACACACACTCACACACTGACACTCACACACTCACACACACACACACACACACACTGACACTCACACACACATACTCACAGACACACGCACACTGACACTCACACACACACACACTCACAACGACACATACTTACACACTGACACTCACACACACTGAAACTCACATGCACACAGACTGACACCCACACACACACAGACACACACACACTCATACAAACACATACACACACAGACACTCACACACTGACACTCACACACTGACACTCACACACTGGCACACACACACTCAAACACACTGACACTCACACACACACACTCACACACACACACGCACACACTCACACTCACACACATACACTCATACAAACACACACACACAGACACTCACACACTGACACTCGCACACTGACACACTCACACACCCACACACACTGACACTCACAAACACACACTCACACACTGACACTCACACACTCAGAGACACACACTCACAGACACTGACACACTGACACTCACACACTGACACTCACACACACACACACACACACACACACTGACACTCACACATTGACAGTCACACACACTCACACACACTGACACTCACACACTGACACACACACTCACACACACACTGACGCTTACACACACACACACTCACACACACTGACACTCAAACAAACACACACACTGACACTCACACACTCACACACACACACACTGACACTCAAACACACACACACACACTGACACTCACACACACAAACACTGACACTCACACACACACTCACAAAGACACATACTTACACACTGACACTCACACACACACACTCACACACTGACACACTGACACTCACATACTGACACTCAAACACTGACACTCACACACACATACACACAGACACTCACACACACACTCACACACCAACACTCTCACAAACATGCTCACACACTGACACACACACACTGACACACACACACTGACACACACACACTCATACACTGACACTCACACACTCACACACTGACACGCACACACACACACTCACACACTGACACACACACACTGACAATCACAAACACACACTCACACACTCACACACACACTCACGCACTCACACTGACACTCACTCACACTCACACACACTGACACTCACACACACTGAAACTCACACACACACAAACTGAAACCCACACACACAGACACACACACACTCATACAAACACATACACACTGACACTCACACACTGACACTCACACACACACACACACAATGACACTCACACACACACACTCACACACTGACACTCACAGACACTCAAACACTGACACACACACACTGACACTCACACACACTCACACACATTGATACTCACAGACAATGACACTCACACACACACTCACACACTGACACTCACACACTCACACACACACACACACACTGACACTCACACACACATACCCACACACACACACACTGACACTCACACACACACACTCACAAAGACACATACTTACACACTGACACTCACACACTCACACACACACACACACAGACACTCACACACACATACACACACACACAATGACACTCACACACTGACACTCACAAAGGCACATACATACACATTGACAATCACACACACTGAAACTCACACGCACACACACTGACACCCACACACACAGACAGACACACACTCATGCAAACACACACACACACAGACACTCACACACTGACACTTACACACTGACACTCACACACTGACACACACTGACACACAAACACACTCAAACACACACACGCACACACTCACACTCACACACATACACTCATACAAACACACACACACAGACACTCACACACACACACACAGACACTCACACACACACACTCACACACACACTCACAGACACTCACACACTGACACTCACACACACACACACACACACACACACACACAGACACACACACACTCACACACACACACACGGACACTCAAACACTGACACTCAAACAATGACACTCACACACTGACACTCACACACACTCACACATATTGACAAACACACAATGACACTCACACACACACTCACACACTGACACTCACACACTCACACACACACACACACACTGACACTCACACACACATACTCACAGACACACACACACTGACACTCACACACACACACACACACTCACAAAGACACATACTTACACACACACTCACACACACTGAAACTCACACGCACACAAACTGAAACCCACACACACAGACACACACCCACTCATACAAACACATACACACTGACACGCACACACTGACACACACACACACACACTCACAGAATGACACTCACACACACACACTCACACACTGACACTCACAGACACTCAAACACTGACACACACACACTGACACTCACACACACTCACACACATTGATACTCACACACAATGACACTCACACACACACTCACACACTGACACTCACACACTCACACACACACACACACAGACACTCACACACACATACACACACACAAAATGACACACACACTGACACTCACAAAGACACATACTAACACACTGACAATCACACACACTGAAACTCACACACACACACACTGACACCCACACACACACAGACACACACACACTCATGCAAACACACACACACACACAGAGACTCACACACTGACAGTTACACACTGACACTCACACACTGACATACACTGACACACACACACACTCAAACACACACACGCACACACACACACACACACGCGCACAATCACACTCACACACTCACACTGTACACTCTCACACACTCACACACACTGACACTCACACACACACACTCACACACTGACACTCACACATACACACACACACACACACTGACACTCACACACTGACACTCACACACACGCACACACACACACACACACACTGACACTCACACACTCACACACACACACACTCACACACACTCACAGACACTCACACACTGACACTCACACACACACACACACACACACACACAGACACAGACACACACACACTCACACACACACACACACTGACACTCACACACACTCACACACACTGACACTCACACACTCTGACACTCACACAATGACACTCACACACTCACATACACACTGACACTGACACACACACACACTCACACACACAGAAACACTGACACTCACACACACACACTCACAAAGACACATACTTACACACTGACACTCGCACACACTGAAACTCACACGCACACAAACTGAAACCCACACACACAGACATACACACACTCATACAAACACATACACACTGACACTCACACACTGACACTCACACACACACTCACACAATGACACTCACACACACACACTCACACACTGAAACTCACAGACACTCAAACACTGGCACACACACACTGACACTCACACACACTCACAAACATTGATACTCACACACAATGACACTCACACACACACTCACACACTGTCACTCACACACTCACACACACACACGTACACAGACACTCACACACACATACACACACACACAATGACACTCACACACTGACACTCAGAAAGACACATACTTACACACTGACAATCACACACACTGAAACCCACACGCACACACACTGACACCCACACACACACAGACACACACACACTCATGCAAACACACACACACACACAGACACTCACACACTGACACTTACACACTGACACTCACACACTGACACACACTGACACACACGCACACTCACACACACACACACGCACACACTCACACTCACACACCCACACACTCATACAAACACACACACACAGACACTCACACACTGACACTCGCACACTGACACACTCACATAACCCACACACACTGACACTCACAAACACACACTCACACACTGACAGTCACACACTCACACACACACACTCACAGACACTGACACACTGACACTCACACACTGACACTCACACACACACACACTGACACTCACACATTGACTCTCAAACACTGACACTAACACATTGACACTCACACACACTCACACACACTGACACTCACACACACTGACACTCACACACACTCACACACTGACACTCACACTCACACACACACTGACACTCTCACAAACACACACTCACACACACTGACACACACACACACACTGACACACACACTCACACACACACACACACTGACACTCACACACACACACTCACACACACACACACACACTCACACACACACACTCACAAAGACACATACTTACACACTGACACTCACACACACTGACACTCACACTGACACTCACATACTGACACTCAAACACTGACACTCACACACACACACACACACTCACACACACACTCACACACTGACACTCTCACACACACACTCACACACTGACATTCACACTGACACTCACATACTGGCACTCAAACACTGACACTCACACACACACACACACACACTCACACACACAAACACACACTGACACTCACACACACACTCACAAAGACACATACTTACACACTGACACTCACACACACTGAAACTCACACGCACACAAACTGACACCCACACACACACAGACACACACACACTCAAACAAACACATACACACTGACACTCACACACTGACACTCACACACTCACACACACACTGACACTCACACACACACACTCACACACACACTCTCAGACACTCACACACTGACACTCACACACACACACACACAGACACAGACACACACACACTCACACACACACACGGACACTCACACACTGACAGTCAAACACTGACACACACACACTGACACTCACACACACTCACACACATTGACACACACACAATGACACTCACACACACACTCACACACTGACACTCACACACTCACACACACACACACACACACACTGACACTCACACACACATACTCACAGACACACGCACACTGACACTCACACACACACACACTCACAACGACACATACTTACACACTGACACTCACACACACTGAAACTCACATGCACACAGACTGACACCCACACACACACAGACACACACACACTCATACAAACACATACACACACAGACACTCACACACTGACACTCACACACTGACACTCACACACTGGCACACACACACTCAAACACACTGACACTCACACACACACACTCACACACACACACGCACACACTCACACTCACACACATACACTCATACAAACACACACACACAGACACTCACACACTGACACTCGCACACTGACACACTCACACACCCACACACACTGACACTCACAAACACACACTCACACACTGACACTCACACACTCAGAGACACACACTCACAGACACTGACACACTGACACTCACACACTGACACTCACACACACACACACACACACACACACACTGACACTCACACATTGACAGTCACACACACTCACACACACTGACACTCACACACTGACACACACACTCACACACACACTGACGCTTACACACACACACACTCACACACACTGACACTCAAACAAACACACACACTGACACTCACACACTCACACACACACACACTGACACTCAAACACACACACACACTGACACTCACACACACAAACACTGACACTCACACACACACTCACAAAGACACATACTTACACACTGACACTCACACACACACACTCACACACTGACACACTGACACTCACATACTGACACTCAAACACTGACACTCACACACACATACACACAGACACTCACACACACACTCACACACCAACACTCTCACAAACATGCTCACACACTGACACACACACACTGACACACACACACTGACACACACACACTCATACACTGACACTCACACACTCACACACTGACACGCACACACACACACTCACACACTGACACACACACACTGACAATCACAAACACACACTCACACACTCACACACACACTCACGCACTCACACTGACACTCACTCACACTCACACACACTGACACTCACACATACACTCACAAACTGACACTCACACATACACACACACACACACTGACACTCACACACTGACACTCACACACACGCACACGCACACACACACACAAACACACACTGACACTCACACACACACACTCACAAAGACACATACTTACACACTGACACTCACACACAATGAAACTCACACGCACACAAACTGACACCCACACACACACAGACACACACACACTCATACAAACACATACACACTGACACTCACACACTGACACTCACACACACACACACACAGACACTCACACACACACACTCACACACACACTCTCAGACACTCACACACTGACACTCACACACACACACACACACAGACAATCACACACTCACACACACACACACGGACACTCACACACTGACACTCAAACACTGACACACACACACTGACACACACACACTCAAACACGTTGACACACACACAATGACACTCACACACACACTCACACACTGACACTCACACACTCACACACACACACACACACACACACACTGACACTCACACACACATACTCACAGACACACGCACACTGACACTCACACACACACACTCACAACGACACATACTTACACACTGACACTCACACACACTGAAACTCACATGCACACACACTGACACCCACACACACACAGACACACACAAACTCATACAAACACATACACAGACAGACACTCACACACAGACACTCACACACTGACACTCACACACTGACACACACACACTCACACACACAAACACTGACACTCACACACACACTCACAAAGACACATACTTACGCACTGACACTCACACACACTGACACTCACACACTGACACACTGACACTCACATACTGACACTCAAACACTGACACTCACACACACACACACACACACACACACAATGACACTCACACACACTCTCACACACACAAACACTGACACTCACACACACACTCACAAAGACACATACTTACACACTGACACTCACACACACTGACACTCAAACACTGACACTCACACACACATACACACAGACACTCACACACACACTCACACACTGACACTCTCACAAACATGCTTACACACTGACACACACACACTGACACACTGACACTCACACACACACACACACTCACACACTGACACACACACACTGACAATCACAAACACACACTCACACACTCACACAAACTCTCACACACTCACACTGACACTCACACACACTCACACACACTGACACTCACACAAACACACTCACACACTGACACTCACACATACACACACACACACTGACACACACACTGACACTCAAACACACGCACACGCACACACACACACTGACACTCACACACTCACACACACACACTCACACACACACACACACAGACACAGACACACACACACTCATACACAAACACTCACAAAGACACATACTGACACTCACATACTGACACTCAAACACTGACACTCACACACACTGACACTCACACACTGACAGTCACACACACACACACACACAGACACACACACACTCACACACACACACTCACAAAGACACATACTTACACACTGACACTCACACACACTGACACTCACACACTGACATTCACACTGACACTCAAATACTGACACTCAAACACTGACACTCACACACACGCACACACACACTCACACACACAAACACACACTGACACTCACACACACACACTCACAAAGACACATACTTACACACTGACACTCACACACAATGAAACTAACACGCACAGAAACTGACACCCACACACACACAGACACACACACACTCATACAAACACATACACACTGACACTCACACACACACACACACACACACTGGCACTCACACACACACACTCACACACACACTCTCAGACACTCACACACTGACACTCACACACACACACACACAGACACAGACACACACACACTCACACACACACACACGGACACTCACACACTGACACTCAAACACTGCCACACACACACTGACACTCACACACACTCACACACATTGACACACACACAATGACACTCACACACACACTCACACACTCACACACACACACACACACACTGACACTCACACACACATACTCACAGACACACATACACTGACACTCACACACACACACTCACAACGAAACATACTTACACACTGACACTCACACACACTGAAACTCACATGCACACACACTGACACCCACACACACACAGACACACACACACTCATACAAACACATACACACACAGACACTCACACACTGACACTCACACACTGACACTCACACTCACATACTCACACACACACACGCACACACTCACACTCACACACATACACTCATACAAACACACACACACAGACACTCACACACTGACACTCGCACACTGACACACTCACACACCCACACACACTGACACTCACAAACACACAATCACACACTGACACTCACACACTCACAGACACACACTCACAGACACTGAGACACTGACACTCACACACTGACACTCTCACACACACACACACACACAGACACAGACACACACACACTCACACACACACACACACTGACACTCACACACACTCACACACACTGACACTCACACATTCTGACACTCACACACTGACACTCACACACTCACATACACACTGACACTCACACACACACACACTCACACACACACACAAACACTGACACTCACACACACACTCACAAAGACACATACTTACACACTGACACTCACACACAATGAAACTCACACGCACACAAACTGACACCCACACACACACAGACACACACACACTCATACAAACACATACACACTGACACTCACACACTGACACTCACACACACACACACACACACACTGACACTCACACACACACACTCACAAAGACACATACTTACACACTGACACTCACACACACTGACACTCACACACTGACACTCACATACTGACTCTCAAACACTGACACTCACACACTCTCACACACACACACACACACACACACACGCTCACACATACACACACACTCACACACACACACACTGACACTCACACACACACACTCACAAAGACACATACTTACACATTGACACTCACACACACTGAAACTCACACGCACACAAGCTGAAACCCACACACACACAGACACACACACACTCATACAAACACATACACACTGACACTCACACACTGACACTCACACACACACTCACGCACAATGACACTCACACACACACACTCACACACTGACACTCACAGACACACACACTGACACACACACACACTCACACACACACACACAGACACTCACACACTGACTCTCAAACACTGACACACACACACTGACACACACACACACTCACACACATTGATAGTCACACACAATGACACTCACACACACACTCACACACTGACACTCACACACTCACACACACACACACACACACACACACAATGACACTCACACACTGACACTCACAAAGACACATACTTACACACTGACACTCACACACACTGAAACTCACAAGCAAACACACTGACACCCACACACACACAGACACACACACACACTCATACAAACACACACACACAGAAACTCACACACTGACACTCACACACTGACACTCACACACTGACACACACACTCACACACACCGACACACACACACACTCACACACACACACGCACACACTCACACTCACACACACACACTCATACAAACACGCACACACAGACACTCACAAACACACACTCACACACTGACACTCACACACACACACTCACAGACACTGACACAATGACACTCACACACTGACACTCACACACACACACACACACAGACACTCACACATTGACTCTCAAACAATGACACTCACACATTGACACTCACACACACTCACACACAGTGACACTCACACACACACACACATACACTCACACACTGACACACACACACACTGACACTCACACACTCACACAAACACACACACACACTGACACTCTCACACACACATACTCACACACACACACACTGACACTCACACAGACACACTCACAAAGACACATACTTACACACTGACACTCACACACATTGACACTCACACACTGACACTCACACTGACACTCACACACTGACACTCAAACACTGACACTCACACACACACACACACAGACACTGACACACTGACACTCACACACTGACACTCACACACACACACACACACAGACACTCACACATTGACTCTCCAACAATGACACTCACACATTGACACTCACACACACTCACACACAGTGACACTCACACACACACACATACACTCACACACTGACACACACATACACTGACACTCACACACTCACACAAACACACACTCACACTGACACTCTCACACACACATACTCACACACACACACACTGACACTCACACACACACACTCACAAAGACACATACTTACACACTGACACTCACACACATTGACACTCACACACTGACACTCACACTGACACTCACACACTGACACTCAAACACTGACACTCACACACACACACACACAGACACTCTCACACACACGCTCACACACTGACACTCACACTGACACTCACATACTGACACTCAAACACTGACACTCACACACACACACACACACACACACACTCACACACACAAACACACACTGACACTCACACACACACACTCACAAAGACACATACTTACACATTGACACTCACACACACTGAAACTCACACGCACACAAACTGACACCCACACACACACTGACACACACACACACTCATACAAACACATACACACTGACACACACACTGACACTCACACACACACACACACACACAATGACACTCACACACACACACTCACACACTGACACTCACAGACACACACACTGACACACACACACACTCACACACACACACACAGACACTCACACACTGACTCTCAAACACTGACACACACACACTGACACACACACACACTCACACACATTGATACTCACACACAATGACACTCACACACACACTCACACACTGACACTCACACACTCACACACACACACACACACAGACACTCACACACACACTCACACACACACACAATGACACTCACACACTGACACTCACAAAGACACATACATACACACTGACACACACTGAAACTCACAAGCAAACACACTGACACCCACACACACACAGACACTCACACACTCATACAAACACACATACACAGAAACTCACACACTGACACACACACTGACACTCACACACTGACACACACACTCACACACACCGACACACACACACACTCACACACACACACGCACACACACACACTCACACACACACACTCATACAAACACACACACACAGACACTCACACACTGATAATCGCACATGACACACTCACACACCCACACACACTGACACTCACAAACACACACTCACACACTGACACTCACACACACACACTCACAGACACTCACACACTGACACACACACACACTGACACTCACACACTCACACAAACACACACACACACTGACACTCTCACACACACATACTCACACACACACACACTGACACTCACACACACACACTCACAAAGACACATACTTACACACTGACACTCACACACATTGACAGTCACACACTGACACTCACACTGACACTCACACACTGACACTCAAACACTGACACTCACACACACACACACACAGACACTCACACACACACTCACACACTGACACCCTCACACACACGCTCACACACTGACACTCACACTGACACTCACGTACTGACACTCAAACACTGGCACACACACACACACACACACTCACACACACAAACACACACTGACACTCACACACACACACTCACAAAGACACATACTTACACATTGACACTCACACACACTGAAACTCACACGCACACAAACTGACACCCACACACACACAGACACACACACACACTCATACAAACACATACACACTGACACTCACACACTGACACTCACACACACACACACACACACAGAATGACACTCACACACACACACTCACACACTGACACTCACAGACACACACACTGACACACACAAACACTCACACACACACACACACTCACACACACACTGACTCTCAAACACTGACACACACACACACTCACACACATTGATACTCAAACACAATGACACTCACACACACACTCACACACTGACACTCACACACTCACACACACACACACACTGACACTCACACACACATACTCACACACACACACACACTGACACTCACACACACACACTCACAAAGACACATACTTACACACTGACACTCACACACTCACACACACACACACACACAGACACTCACACACACATACACACACACAGAATGACACACACACTGACACTCACAAAGACACATACTTACACACTGACAATCACACACACTGAAACTCACACACACACACACTGACACCCACACACACACAGACACACACACACTCATGCAAACACACACACACACACACAGACACTCACACACTGACACTTACACACTGACACTCACACACTGACACACACTGACACACACACACTCAAACACACAAACACACACACTCACACACACACGCACACACTCACACTCACACACTCACACTGACACTCTCACACACTCACACACACTGACACTCACACTCACACACTCACACAATGACACTCACACATACACACACACACACACTGACACTCACACACTGACACTCACACACACGCACACACACACACACACTAACACTCACACACTCACACACACACACTCACACACTCACAGACCCTCCCACACTGACACTCACACACACACACACACACACACAGACACAGACACACACACACTCACACACACACACACACACTGACACTCACACACACTGACACTCACACACTCTGACACTCACACACTGACACTCACACACTCACATACACACTGACACTCACACACACACACACACTCACACACAAACACACACTGACACTCACACACGCACACACACACTCACAAAGACACATACTTACACACTGACACTCACACACACTGAAACTCACAAGCACACAAACTGAAACCCACACACACAGACATACACACACTCATACAAACACATACACACTGACACTCACACACTGACACTCACACACACACTCACACAATGACACTCACACACACACACTCACACACTGAAACTCACAGACACTCAAACACTAGCACACACACACTGACACTCACACACACTCACACACATTGATACTCACACACAATGACACTCACACACACACTCACACACTGTCACTCACACACTCACACACACACACGCACACAGACACTCATACACACATACACACACACACAATGACACTCATACACTGACACTCAGAAAGACACATACTTACAAACTGACAATCACACACACTGAAACTCACACGCACACACACTGACACCCACACACACACAGACACACACACACTCATACAAACACATACACACTGACACTCACACACTGACACTCACACACACACACACACACACAGAATGACACTCACACACACACACTCAAACACACACTCTCAGACACTCACACACTGACACTCACACACACACACACACACAGACACAGACACACACACACTCACACACACACACGGACACTCACACACTGACACTCAAACACTGACACACACACACTGACACTCACACACTCACACACACACACACACGCACTGACACTCACACACACATACTCACACACACACACACTGACACTCACACACACACACTCACAAAGACACATACTTACACACTGACACTCACACACTCACACACACACACACACACAGACACTCACACACACATACACACACACACAATGACACTCACACACTGACACTCACAAAGGCACATACATACACACTGACAATCACACACACTGAAACTCACGCACACACACTGACACCCACACACACAGACACACACACACTCATGCAAACACACACACACACAGACACTCACACACTGACACTTATACACTGACACTCACACACTGACACACACTGACACACACACACTCAAACACAAACACGCACACACTCACACTCACACACATACACTCATACAAACACACAGACACAGACACTCACACACACACACACACTGACACTCACACAAACACACTCACACACACACTCACAGACACTCACACACTGACACTCACACACACACACACACAGACACAGACACACACACACTCACACACACACACACGGACACTCAAACACTGACACTCAAACACTGACACACACACACTGACACTCACACACACTCACACATATTGACAAACACTCAATGACACTCACACACACACACTCACACACTGACACTCACACACTCACACACACACACACACACACTGACACTCACACACACACACTCACACACTGACACTCACACACTCACACACACACACACACACACACTGACACTCACACACACATACTCACAGACACACACACACTGACACTCACACACACACACTCACAAAGACACATACTTACACACTGACACTCACACACATTGAAACTCACACGCACACAAACTGAAACCCACACACACAGACACACACACACTCATACAAACACATACACACTGACACTCACACACTGACACACACACACACACACACACAATGACACTCACACACACACACTCACACACTGACACTCACAGACACTCAAACACTGACACACACACACTGACACTCACACACACTCACACACATTGATACTCACACACAATGACACTCACACACACACTCACACACTGACACTCACACACTCACACACACACACACAGACACTCACACACACATACACACACACAAAATGACACACACACTGACACTCACAAAGACACATACTTACACACTGACAATCACACACACTGAAACTCACACACACACACACTGACACCCACACACACACAGACACACACACACTCATGCAAACACACACACACACACACAGACACTCACACACTGACACTTACACACTGACACTCAAACACTGACACACACTGACACACACACACTCAAACACACAAACACACACACTCACACACACACGCACACACTCACACTCACACACTCACACTGACACTCTCACACACTCACACACACTGACACACACACACACACTCACACACTGACACTCACACATACACACACACACACACTGACACTCACACACTGACACTCACACACACGCACACACACACACACACTAACACTCACACACTCACACACACACACTCACACACTCACAGACCCTCCCACACTGACACTCACACATTCACACACACACACACACAGACACAGACACACACACACTCACACACACTGACACACACACACTGACACTCACACACACTGACACTCACACACACACTCACACAATGACACTCACACACACACACTCACACACTGAAACTCACAGACACTCAAACACTGGCACACACACACTGACACTCACACACACTCACACACATTGATACTCACACACAATGACACTCACACACACACTCACACACTGTCACTCACACACTCACACACACACACGCACACAGACACTCATACACACATACACACACACACAATGACACTCATACACTGACACTCAGAAAGACACATACTTACAAACTGACAATCACACACACTGAAACTCACACGCACACACACTGACACCCACACACACACAGACACACACACACTCATACAAACACATACACACTGACACTCACACACTCACACTCACACACACACACACACACACAGAATGACACTCACACACACACACTCAAACACACACTCTCAGACACTCACACACTGACACTCACACACACACACACACACAGACACAGACACACACACACTCACACACACACACGGACACTCACACACTGACACTCAAACACTGACACACACACACTGACACTCACACACTCACACACACACACACAAACACTCACACACACACACACACACACACACACACACACACAGACACTCACACACACACACTCACAAAGACACATACTTACACACTGACACTCACACACTCACACACACACACACACACAGACACTCACACACACATACACACACACACAATGACACTCACACACTGACACTCACAAAGGCACATACATACACACTGACAATCACACACACTGAAACTCACGCACACACACTGACACCCACACACACAGACACACACACACTCATGCAAACACACACACACACAGACACTCACACACTGACACTTATACACTGACACTCACACACTGACACACACTGACACACACACACTCAAACACAAACACGCACACACACACTCACACACATACACTCATACAAACACACAGACACAGACACTCACACACACACACACACTGACACTCACACAAACACACTCACACACACACTCACAGACACTCACACACTGACACTCACACACACACACACACAGACACAGACACACACACTCACACACACACACACGGACACTCAAACACTGACACTCAAACACTGACACACACACACTGACACTCACACACACTCACACATATTGACAAACACTCAATGACACTCACACACACACACTCACACACTGACACTCACACACTCACACACACACACACACACACACTGACACTCACACACACACACTCACACACTGACACTCACACACTCACACACACACACACACACACACTGACACTCACACACACATACTCACAGACACACACACACTGACACTCACACACACACACTCACAAAGACACATACTTACACACTGACACTCACACACACTGAAACTCACACGCACACAAACTGAAACCCACACACACAGACACACACACACTCATACAAACACATACACACTGACACTCACACACTGACACACACACACACACACACACAATGACACTCACACACACACACTCACACACTGACACTCACAGACACTCAAACACTGACACACACACACTGACACTCACACACACTCACACACATTGATACTCACACACAATGACACTCACACACACACTCACACACTGACACTCACACACTCACACACACACACACAGACACTCACACACACATACACACACACAAAATGACACACACACTGACACTCACAAAGACACATACTTACACACTGACAATCACACACACTGAAACTCACACACACACACACTGACACCCACACACACACAGACACACACACACTCATGCAAACACACACACACACACACACAGACACTCACACACTGACACTTACACACTGACACTCAAACACTGACACACACTGACACACACACACTCAAACACACAAACACACACACTCACACACACACGCACACACTCACACTCA
>NW_024470797.1:911975-914475 GCF_017639515.1 Carcharodon carcharias | reverse complement strand
ACACACACATACACACACACACAATGACACTCACACACTGACACTCACAAAGACACATACTTACACACTGACAATCACACACACTGAAACTCACACACACACACACTGACACCCACACACACACAGACACACACACACTCATGCAAACACACACACACACACAGACACTCACACACTGACACTTACACACTGACACTCACACACTTACACACACTGACACACACACACTCAAACACACACACGCACACACTCACACACACACGCACACACTCACACTCACACTCACACACTCACACTGACACTCACACACACTCACACACACTGACACTCACACACACACACTCACACACTGACACTCACACATACACACACACACACACTGACACTCACACACTGACACTCACACACACGCACACGCACACACACATACTGACACTCACACACTCACACACACACACACTCACACACACACACTCACAGACACTCACACACTGACACTCACACACACACACACACACAGACACAGACACACACACACTCACACACACACTCACACACTGACACTCTCACACACACACTCACACACTGACATTCACACTGACACTCACATACTGACACTCAAACACTGACACTCACACACACACACACACACACTCACACACACAAACACACACTGACACTCACACACACACTCACAAAGACACATACTTACACACTGACACACACACACACTGAAACTCACACGCACACAAACTGACACCCCCACACACACAGACACACACACACTCATACAAACACATACACACTGACACTCACACACTGACACTCTCACACACACACACACACACTGACACTCACACACACACACTCAAACACACACTCTCAGACACTCACACACTGACAGTCACACACACACACACACACAGACACAGACACACACACACTCACACACACACACACGGACACTCACACACTGACACTCAAACACTGACACACACACACTGACACTCACACACACTCACACACATTGACACACACACAAGCACACTCACACACACACTCACACACTGACACTCACACACTCACACACACACACACACACACACACACACTGACACTCACACACACATACTCACAGACACACGCACACTGACACTCACACACACACACTCACAACGAAACATACTTACACACTGACACTCACACACACTGAAACTCACATGCACACAGACTGACACCCACACACACACAGACACACACATACTCATACAAACACATACACACACAGAAACTCACACACTGACACTCACACACTGACACTCACACACTGACACACACACACTCACACACACTAACACTCACACACTCACACACACACACTCACACACTCACAGACCCTCCCACACTGACACTCACACATTCACACACACACACACACAGACACAGACACACACACACTCACACACACACACACACACACTGACACTCACACACACTGACACTCACACACTCTGACACTCACACACTGACACTCACACACTCACATACACACTGACACACACACACACACACACTCACACACAAACACACACTGACACTCACACACGCACACACACACTCACAAAGACACATACTTACACACTGACACTCACACACACTGAAACTCACAAGCACACAAACTGAAACCCACACACACAGACATACACACACTCATACAAACACATACACACTGACACTCACACACTGACACTCACACACACACTCACACAATGACACTCACACACACACACTCACACACTGAAACTCACAGACACTCAAACACTGGCACACACACACTGACACTCACACACACTCACACACATTGATACTCACACACAATGACACTCACACACACACTCACACACTGTCACTCACACACTCACACACACACACGCACACAGACACTCACACACACATACACACACACACAATGACACTCACACACTGACACTCAGAAAGACACATACTTACAAACTGACAATCACACACACTGAAACTCACACTCACACACACTGACACCCACACACACACAGACACACACACACTCATGCAAACACACACACACACACAGACACTCACACACTGACACTTACACACTGACACTCACACACTGACACACACTGACACACACACACACTCACACACACACACACGCACACACTCACACTCACACACACACACTCATACAAACACACACACACAGACACTCACACACTGACACTCGCAAACTGACACACTCACATAACCCACACACACTGACACTCACAAACACACACTCACACACTGACACTCACACACTCACACACACACACACTCACAGACACTGACACACTGACACTCACACACTGACACTCACACACACACACACTGACACTCACACATTGACTCTCAAACACTGACACTAACACATTGACACTCACACACACTCACACAAACTGACACTCACACACACTGACACTCA
>NW_024470797.1:904475-909475 GCF_017639515.1 Carcharodon carcharias | reverse complement strand
CTGACACTCACACACTCACAGACACACACACACAGACACTGACACACTGACACTCACACACACACACACACACACACACACTGACACTCACACATTGACAGTCACACACACTCACACACACTGACACTCAAAACATGACACTCACACACTCACACACACACTGACGCTTACACACACACACACTCACACACACTGACACTCAAACACACACACACATTGACACTCACACACTCACACACACACACACTGACACTCACACACACACACTCACACACACAAACACTGACACTCACACACACACACTCACAAAGACACATACTTACACACTGACACTCACACACACTGACACTCACACACTGACACACTGACACTCACATACTGACACTCAAACACTGACACTCACACACACATACACACAGACACTCACACACACACTCACACACTGACACTCTCACAAACATGCTCACACACTGACACACACACACTGACACACACACACTGACACACACACACTCATACACTGACACTCACACACTCACACACTGACACGCACACACACACACACACTCACACACTGACACACACACACTGACAATCACAAACACACACTCACACACTCACATACACACTCACACACTCACACTGACACTCACTCACACTCACACACACTGACACACACACACACACTCACACACTGACACTCACACATACACACACACACACACTGACACTCACACACTGACACTCACACACACGCACACGCACACACACACACTGACACTCACACACTCACACACACACACTCACAGACACTCACACACTGACACTCACACACACACACACACACACACACAGACACACACACACACTCACACACACAGACACACTGACACTCACATACACACACACTCACACACACACACACACTGACACTCACACACACACACTCACAAAGACACATACTTACACATTGACACTCACCCACACTGAAACTCACACGCACACAAACTGAAACCCACACACACACAGACACACACACACTCATACAAACACATACACACTGACACTCACACACTGACACTCACACACACACACACACACACACAATGACACTCACACACACACACTCACACACTGACACTCACAGACACTCACACGCTGACACACACAGACACTCACACACACACACACAGACAGTCACACACTGACTCTCAAACACTGACACACACACACTGACACACACACACACTCACACACATTGATACTCACACACAATGACACTTTCACACACACTCACACACTGACACTCACACACTCACACACACACACAAACACACACACACACACACACACAGACACTCACACACACATACTCACACACACACACAATGACACTCACACACTGACACTCACAAAGACACATACTTACACACTGACAATCACACACACTGAAACTCACACGCAAACACACTGACACCCACACACACACAGACACACACACACTCATACAAACACACACACACAGAAACTCACACACTGACACTCACACACTGACACTCACACACTGACACACACACTCACACCCACTGACACACACACACACTCACGCACACACACGCACACACTCACACTCACACACACACACTCATACAAGCACACACGCACAGACACTCACACACTGATAATCACACACTGACACACTCACACACCCACACACACTGACACTCACAAACACACACTCACACACTGACACTCACACACTCACACACACACACTCACAGACACTGACACACTGACACTCACACACTGACACTCACACACACACACACACACAGACATTCACACATTGACTCTCAAACACTGACACTCACACATTGACACTCACACACACTCACACACACTGACACTCACACACACACACACAAATACACTCACACACTGACACACACACACTGACACTCACACACTCACACAAACACACACACACACTGACACTCACACACACACATACTCACACACACACACACTGACACTCACACACACACACTCAAAAAGACACATACTTACACATTGACACTCACACACACTGAAACTCACACGCACACAAACTGACACCCACACACACACAGACACACACACACTCATACAAACACATACACACTGACACTCACACACTGACACTCACACACACACACACACACTGACACTCACACACACACATTCACAGACACACACTCACAGACACTCACACACTGACACTCACACACACACATACAGACACAGACACAAACACACTCACACACACACACAGACACTCAAACACTGACACTCACACACACTCACACACATTGACACTCACACACACACACACACACACACACTCACACACTGACACTCACACACTCACACACACACACACACACAGACACACACACACATACTCACACACACACACTGACACTCACACACACACACTCACAAAGACACATACTTACACACTGACACTCACACACACTGAAACTCACATGCACACACACTGACACCCACACACACAGACACACACACACTCATACAAACACACACACACACACAGACACACACACTGACACTCACACACTGACCCTCACACACTGACAATCACACACTGACACACACACACTCACACACACTGACACTCACACTCACACACTCACACACACACGCACACACTCACACTCACACACATACACTCATACAAACACACACACACAGACACTCACACACTGCCACTCGCACACTGACACACTCACACACCCACACACACTGACACTCACAAACACACACTCACACACTGACACTCACACACTCACACACACACACTCACAGACACTGACACACTGACACTCACACACTGACACTCTCACACACACACACACACACACACACACACACTGACACTCACACATTGACTCTCAAACACTGACACTCACGCATTGACACTCACACACACTCACACACACTGACACTCACACACACTCACACACTGACACTCACACACTCACACACACACTGACACTCACACACACACACACTCACACACACTGACACACACACACACTGACGGTCACACACACACACACACTGACACTCGCACACTCACACACACACACACACACTGACACACACACACACTCACACACACACACACACACACTGACACTCACACACACACTCACAAAGACACATACTTACACACTGACACTCACACACACTGACACTCACACACTGACACACTGACACTCACATACTGACACTCAAACACTGACACTCACACACACACACACACACACTCACACACACAAACACACACTGACACTCACACACACACACTCACAAAGACACAAACTTACACACTGACACTCACACACAATTAAACTCACACGCACACAAACTGACACCCACACACACACAGACACACACACACACTCATACAAACACATACACACTGACACTCACACACTGGCACTCACACACACACACACACACACACACAGACACTCACACACACACACACTCACAGACACACACTCACAGACACTCACACACTGACACTCACACACACACACACACACATACAGACACAGACACAAACACACTCACGCACACACACGGACACTCAAACACTGACACTCACACACGCTCACACACATTGACACTCACACACAATGACACTCACACACACACTCACACACTGACACTCACACACTCACACACACACACACACACACTGACACTCACACACATATACTCACACACACACACACTGACACTCACGCACACCCACTCACAAAGACACATACTTACACACTGACACTCACACACACTGAAACTCACACGGACACACACTGACACCCACACACACAGACACACACACACTCATACAAACACACACACACACAGACACTCACACACTGACACTCACACACTGACACTCACACACTGACACACACACGCACACACTCACACTCACACACGTACACTCATACAAACACACACACACACAGACACTCACACACTGACACTCACACACTGACACTCACACACTGACACACACACGCACACACTCACACTCACACACATACACTCATACAAACACACACACACAGACACTCACACACTGACACACTCACACACCCACACACACTGACACTCACAAACACACACTCACACACTGACACTCACACACTCACACACACACACTCACAGACACTGACACACTGACACTCACACACTGACACTCACACACACACACACACACACACACACTGACACTCACACATTGACAGTCACACACACTCACACACACTGACACTCACACACTCACACACACACTGACGCTTACAAACACACACACTCACACACACTGACACAAACACACACTGACACTCAAACACACACAAACACTGACACTCACACACTCACACACACACACACACTGACACTCACACACACACACTCACACACAAACACTGACACTCACACACACACTCACAAAGACACATACTTACACACTGACACTCACACACACTGACACTCACACACTGACACACTGACACTCACATACTGACACTCAAACACTGACACTCACACACACATACACACAGACACTCACATACACACTCACACACTGACACTCTCACAAACATGCTCACACACTGACACACACACACTGACATGCACACACTCACACACACACACTCATACACTGACACTCACACACTCACACACTGACACTCACACACACACAAACACTCACACACTGACACTCACAAACACACACTCACACACTCACACACACACTCACACACTCACACTGACACTCACACACACTCACACACACTGACACTCACACACACACACTCACACACTGACACTCCCACATACACACACACACACACACTGACACTCACACACTGACACTCACACACTCACACACACACACTCACAGACACTCACTCACT
>NW_024470797.1:861975-901975 GCF_017639515.1 Carcharodon carcharias | reverse complement strand
TCACACACACACACACACATACACTCACACACTGACACACACACACACTGACACTCACACACTCACACAAACACACACACACACTGACACTCTCACACACACATACTCACACACACACACACTGACACTCACACACACACACTCCCAAAGACACATACTTACACACTGACACTCACACACATTGACACTCACACACTGACACTCACACTGACACACACACTGACACTCAAACACTGACACTCACACACACACACACACAGACACTCACACACACACTCACACACTGACACTCTCACACACACGCTCACACACTGACAATCACACTGACACACACATACTGACACTCAAACACTGACACTCACACACACACACACACACTCACACACACAAACACACACTGACACTCACACACACACACTCACAAAGACACATACTTACACATTGACACTTACACACACTGAAACTCACACGCACACAAACTGACACCCACACACACACAGACACACACACACTCATACAAACACATACACACTGACACTCACACACTGACACTCACACACACACACACAGACACTCACACACACACACACTCACAGACACACACTCACAGACACACACACTGACACTCACACTCACACACACACACACACATACAGACACAGACACAAACACACTCACACACACACACAGACACTCAAACACTGACACTCACACACACTCACACACATTGACACTCACACACAATGACACTGACACACAAACTCACACACTGACACTCACACACTCACACACACACACACACACACTGACACTCACTCACACATACTCACACACACACACACTGGCACTCACACACACACACTCACAAAGACACATACTTACACACTGACACTCACACACACTGAAACTCACACGCACACACACTGACACCCACACACAAAGACACACACACACTCATTCAAAAACACACACACACAGACACTCACACACTGACACACAAACACTGACACTCACACACTGACACCACTGACACTCACACACTGACACACACATTCTCACACAAACTGACACTCACACACACTCACACACACACGCACACACTCACACTCACACACATACACTCATACAAACACACACACACACAGACACTCACACACTGACACTCGCACACTGACACACTCACACACCCACACACACTGACACTCACAAACACACTCACACACTGACACCCACACACTCACACACACACGCACTCACAGACACTGACACACTGACACTCACACACTGACACTCACACACACACACACACACTGACACTCACACATTGATTCTCAAACACTGACACTCACACATTGACACTCACACACACTCACACACACTGACACTCACACACACTCACACACTGACACTCACACACTCACACACACACTGACACTCACACACACCCACTCACACACACTGACACACACACACACTGACACTCACACACACACACACACTGACACTCGCACACTCACACACACACACACACACACTGACACTCACACACACACACTCACACACACACACAGACACTCACACACACACACTCACAAAGACACATACTTACACACTGACACTCACACACACTGACACTCACACACTGACACACTGACACTCACATACTGACACTCAAACACTGACACTCACACACACACACACACTCACACACACAAACACACACTGACACTCACACACACACACTCACAAAGACAAATACTTACACACTGACACTCACACACACTGAAAATCACACGCACACAAACTGACACCCACACACACACAGACACACACACACTCATACAAACACATACACACTGACACTCACAAACTGGCATTCACACACTGACACACACACACAGACACTCACACACACTCACAGACACACACTCACAGACACTCACACACTGACACTCACACACACACACACACACACACATACAGACACAGACACAAACACACTCACACACACACACAGACACTCAAACACTGACACTCACATACACTCACACACATTGACAATCACACACAATGACAATCACACACACACTCACACACTGACACTCACACACTCACACTCACAAAGACACATACTTACACACTGACACACACACACTGAAACTCACACGGACACACACTGACACCCACACACACAGACACACACACACTCATACAAACACATACACACACAGACACTCACACACACTGACACTCACACACACACACTGACACAAACACACGCACACACACTCACACACATACACTCATACAAACACACACACACAGACACTCACACACTGACACTCGCACACTGACACACTCACACACCCACATACACTGACACTCACAAACACACACTCACACACTGACACCCACACACTCACACACACACGCACTCACAGACACTGACACAATGACACTCACACACTGACACTCACACACACACACACACACAGTGACACTCACACATTGACTCTCAAACACTGACACTCACACATTGACACTCACACACACTCACACACACTGACACTCACACACACTCACACACTGACACTCACACACTCACACACACACTGACACTCACACACACACCCACTCACACACACTCACACACACACACACACACACTGACACTCGCACACTCACACACTGACACACACACTGACACTCACACACACACACACTCACACACACACACAGACACTCACACACACACACTCACAAAGTCACATACTTACACACTGACACTCACACACACTGACTCTCACACACTGACACACTGACACTCACATACTGACACTCAAACACTGACACTCACACACACACACACACACACTCACACACACAAACACACACTGACACTCACACACACACACTCACAAAGACACATACTTACACACTGACACTCACACACACTGAAACTCACACGCACACAAACTGACAACCACACACACACAGACACACACACACTCATACAAACACATACACACTGACACTCACACACTGACACTCACACACTGACACACACACACAGACACTCACACACACACACACACTCACAGACACACACTCACAGACACTCACACACTGACACTCACACACACACACACACATACAGACACAGACACAAACACACTCACACACACACAGACACTCAAACACTGACACTCACACACACTCACACACATTGACAATCACACACAATGACACACACACACACTCACACAATGACACTCACACACTCACACACACACACACACACACACTGACACTCACACACACATACTCAAACGCACACACACTGACACTCACACACACACACTCACAAAGACACATACTTACACACTGACACTCACACACACTGAAACTCACACGGACACACACTGACACCCACACACACAGACACACACACACTCATACAAACACACACACACACAGACACTCACACACTGACACTCACACACTGACTCTCACACACTGACACACACACTCACACGCACTGACACTCACACACACACACTGACACACACACACGCACACACTCACACTCACACACATACACTCATACAAACACACACACACAGACACTCACACACTGACACTCGCACACTGACACACTCACACACCCACACACACTGACACTCACAAACACACACTCACACACTGACACTCACACACTCACACACACACACACTCACAGACACTGACACACTGACACTCACACACTGACACTCACACACACACACACACACACACACTGACACTCACACATTGACTCTCAAACACTGACACTCACACACTGACACTCACACACACACACACACACTCACACACTCACACACTGACACTCACATACTGACACTCAAACACTGACACTCACACACACATACACACAGACACTCACACACACACTCACAGACTGACACTCACACACACGCTCACACACTGACACACACACACTGACACACACACACACACTCACACACACACACACTCACACACTGACACTCACACATTCACACACTGACACTCACACACTGACACACACACACACTCACACACTGACACGCACACACTGACACTCACAAACACACACACACATACACACACACACTCACACACACTCACAGACACTCACACACTGACACTCACACACACACACACAGACACAGACACACACACACTCACACATAAACACACTGACACTCAAACACTGACACACACACACTGACACTCACGCACACTCAAACACACTCACACACACTGACACGCACAAACACTGACACTCACACACTGACACTCACACACTCACACACAAGCACACACTGACACTCACACACACACACACACTCACACACACACATACTGACACTCACACACACTCACAAAGACACATACTTACACACTGGCACTCACACACACTGAAACTCACACGCAAACAAACTGACACCCACACACACACGGACACAAACACTCATACAAACACATACACACTGACACTCACAAACTGACACACAAACACACAGACACAGACACACACACACTCACACACACACACACAGACACTCACACACTGACTCTCAAGCACTGACACACACACACTGACACTCACACACACACACACATTGACACTCACACACAATGACTCTCACACATACACTCACACACTGACACTCACACACACACACTTACACTCACACACACTGAGACTCACACACTGACACACACACTCACACACACTGAAACTCACACACACACACTCACACACTGACACTCACACATACACTCACACACACACACACACTTACACTCACACACTGACACTCACACACACACACACTGACACTCACACACACACACACACTCACACACACACACATACTGACACTCACACACACACACTCACAAAGACACATACTTACACACTGACACTCACACACACTGAAACTCGCACGCACACAAACTGACACCCACACACACACGGACACACACACTCATACAAACACATACACACTGACACTCACACACTGACACTCACACACACATACACACACATACTGACACTCACACACACACACTCACACACACACACTCACAGACACTCACACACTGACACACACACACACAGACACAGACACACACACACTCACACACACACACAGACACTCACACACTGACTCTCAAACACTGACACACACACACTGACACTCACACACACACACACATTGACACTCACACACAGTGACACTCACACACACACTCACACACTGACACTCACACACTGACACTCACACACTCACACACACACACACACACTGACCCTCACACACACATACTCACACACACAAACACTGACACTCACACACACACACTCACAAAGACACATACTTACACGCTGACACTCACACACGCTGAAACTCACACGCACACACACTGACACCCACACACACACACTCATACAAACACACATACACAGACACACACACTGACACTCACACACAGACACTCACACACTGACACACACACACTGACACACACTGACACTCACACACACACTCACACACACACACGCACACACTCACACTCACACACACACACTCATACAAACACACACACACAGACACTCACACACTGACGCTTGCACACTGACACACTCACACACCCACACACACTGACACTCACAAACACACACTCACACACTGACACTCACACACACACTCATACAAACACACACACACACACAGACATTCACACACTGACACTCAAACACTGACACACACACTCACACACACTGACACTCACACACACACACACACACACACACACTGACACTCACACACACACACACTCACACAATGACACTCACACACTGACACTCACACATTGATACTCACACACACTCACACATACACTGACACTCACACACACACACACCCAAACAATGACATTCACACATACACTCACACACTGACATTCACACACACACACTTACACTCACACACACACTGACACTCACACACTGACACACACACTCACACACACTGACACTCACACACACACACTCACACACTGACACTCACACACACACACACACACACACACACACAGACACTCACACACTCACACACACACAATCACAGACACTCACACACTGACACTCACAGATGACACTCACACAAACTCTCACACACACACTGACACTCACACATTGGCACTCAAACACTGACACTCTCACACTGACACTCACACACACTCACACACACTGACACTCACACCCACTGACACACACACACTGACACTCACACACACACTGACACTCACACACTGACACTCACACACACACTCATACAAACACACACACACAGACATTCACACACTGACACTCACACACTGACACACACACACACTCACACACACTGACACTCACACACACACACACACACTCACACACTGACATTCACACACTCACACTCACACAATGACACTCAGGCACTGACACTCACACATTGATACTCACACACACTCACACATTGACACTCACACACACACACACTCAAACAATGACACTCACACATACACTCACACACTGACATTCACACACACACACTTACACTCACACACACTGAGACTCACACACTGACACACACACTCACACACACTGAAACTCACACACACACACTCACACACTGACACTCACACATACACTCACACACACACACACTTACACTCACACACTGACACTCACACACACACACACACACACTGACACTCACACACACACACACACTCACACACACACACATACTGACACTCACACACACACACACAAAGACACATACTTACACACTGACACTCACATACACTGAAACTCACACGCACACAAACTGACACCCACACACACACGGACACACACACTCATACAAACACATACACACTGACACTCACACACTGACACTCACACACACACACACACACTGACACTCGCACACTCACACACTGACACACACACTGACACTCACACACACACACACTCACACACACACACAGACACTCACACACACACACTCACAAAGTCACATACTTACACACTGATACTCACACACACTGACTCTCACACACTGACACACTGACACTCACATACTGACACTCAAACACTGACACTCACACACACACACACACACACACTCACACACACAAACACACACTGACACTCACACACACACACTCACAAAGACACATACTTACACACTGACACTCACACACACTGAAACTCACACGCACACAAACTGACAACCACACACACACAGACACACACACACTCATACAAACACATACACACTGACACTCACACACTGACACTCACACACTGACACACACACACAGACACTCACACACACACACACACTCACAGACACACACTCACAGACACTCACACACTGACACTCACACACACACACACATACAGACACAGACACAAACACACTCACACACACACAGACACTCAAACACTGACACTCACACACACTCACACACATTGACAATCACACACAATGACACACACACACACTCACACACTGACACTCACACACTCACACACACACACACACACACACTGACACTCACACACACATACTCAAACGCACACACACTGACACTCACACACACACACTCACAAAGACACATACTTACACACTGACACTCACACACACTGAAACTCACACGGACACACACTGACACCCACACACACAGACACACACACACTCATACAAACACACACACACACAGACACTCACACACTGACACTCACACACTGACTCTCACACACTGACACACACACTCACACGCACTGACACTCACACACACACACTGACACACACACACGCACACACTCACACTCACACACATACACTCATACAAACACACACACACAGACACTCACACACTGACACCCACACACTCACACACACACGCACTCACAGACACTGACACACTGACACTCACACACTGACACTCACACACACACACACACACTGACACTCACACATTGATTCTCAAACACTGACACTCACACATTGACACTCACACACACTCACACACACTGACACTCACACACACTCACACACTGACACTCACACACTCACACACACACTGACACTCACACACACCCACTCACACACACTGACACACACACACACTGACACTCACACACACACACACACTGACACTCGCACACTCACACACACACACACACACACACTGACACTCACACACACACACTCACACACACACACAGACACTCACACACACACACTCACAAAGACACATACTTACACACTGACACTCACACACACTGACACTCACACACTGACACACTGACACTCACATACTGACACTCAAACACTGACACTCACACACACACACACACTCACACACACAAACACACACTGACACTCACACACACACACTCACAAAGACAAATACTTACACACTGACACTCACACACACTGAAAATCACACGCACACAAACTGACACCCACACACACACAGACACACACACACTCATACAAACACATACACACTGACACTCACAAACTGGCATTCACACACTGACACACACACACAGACACTCACACACACTCACAGACACACACTCACAGACACTCACACACTGACACTCACACACACACACACACACACACACATACAGACACAGACACAAACACACTCACACACACACACAGACACTCAAACACTGACACTCACATACACTCACACACATTGACAATCACACACAATGACAATCACACACACACTCACACACTGACACTCACACACTCACACTCACAAAGACACATACTTACACACTGACACACACACACTGAAACTCACACGGACACACACTGACACCCACACACACAGACACACACACACACATACAAACACATACACACACAGACACTCACACACACTGACACTCACACACACACACTGACACAAACACACGCACACACACTCACACACATACACTCATACAAACACACACACACAGACACTCACACACTGACACTCGCACACTGACACACTCACACACCCACATACACTGACACTCACAAACACACACTCACACACTGACACCCACACACTCACACACACACGCACTCACAGACACTGACACAATGACACTCACACACTGACACACACACACACACACACACAGTGACACTCACACATTGACTCTCAAACACTGACACTCACACATTGACACTCACACACACTCACACACACTGACACTCACACACACTCACACACTGACACTCACACACTCACACACACACTGACACTCACACACACACCCACTCACACACACTCACACACACACACACACACACTGACACACACACTGACACACACTGACACTCACACACACACACACTCACACACACACACAGACACTCACACACACACACTCACAAAGTCACATACTTACACACTGACACTCACACACACTGACTCTCACACACTGACACACTGACACTCACATACTGACACTCAAACACTGACACTCACACACACACACACACACACTCACACACACAAACACACACTGACACTCACACACACACACTCACAAAGACACATACTTACACACTGACACTCACACACACTGAAACTCACACGCACACAAACTGACAACCACACACACACAGACACACACACACTCATACAAACACATACACACTGACACTCACACACTGACACTCACACACTGACACACACACACAGACACTCACACACACACACACACTCACAGACACACACTCACAGACACTCACACACTGACACTCACACACACACACACACATACAGACACAGACACAAACACACTCACACACACACAGACACTCAAACACTGACACTCACACACACTCACACACATTGACAATCACACACAATGACACACACACACACTCACACAATGACACTCACACACTCACACACACACACACACACACACTGACACTCACACACACATACTCAAACGCACACACACTGACACTCACACACACACACTCACAAAGACACATACTTACACACTGACACTCACACACACTGAAACTCACACGGACACACACTGACACCCACACACACAGACACACACACACTCATACAAACACACACACACACAGACACTCACACACTGACACTCACACACTGACACTCACACACTGACACACACACACACACGCACTGACACACACACACACACACAGACACACACACACGCACACACTCACACTCACACACATACACTCAAACAAACACACACACACAGACACTCACACACTGACACTCGCACACTGACACACTCACACACCCACACACACTGACACTCACAAACACACACTCACACACTGACACTCACACACTCACACACACACACACTCACAGACACTGACACACTGACACTCACACACTGACACTCACACACACACACACACACACACACTGACACTCACACATTGACTCTCAAACACTGACACTCACACACTGACACTCACACACACACACACACACACACACACTCACACACTCACACACTGACACTCACATACTGACACTCAAACACTGACACTCACACACACATACACACAGACACTCACACACACACTCACAGACTGACACTCACACACACGCTCACACACTGACACACACACACTGACACACACACACATACTCACACACACACACACTCACACACTGACACTCACACATTCACACACTGACACTCACACACTGACACACACACACACTCACACACTGACACGCACACACTGACACTCACAAACACACACACACATACACACACACACTCACACACACTCACAGACACTCACACACTGACACTCACACACACACACACAGACACAGACACACACACACTCACACATAAACACACTGACACTCAAACACTGACACACACACACTGACACTCACGCACACTCAAACACACTCACACACACTGACACGCACAAACACTGACACTCACACACTGACACTCACACACTCACACACAAGCACACACTGACACTCACACACACACACACACTCACACACACACATACTGACACTCACACACACTCACAAAGACACATACTTACACACTGGCACTCACACACACTGAAACTCACACGCAAACAAACTGACACCCACACACACACGGACACAAACACTCATACAAACACATACACACTGACACTCACAAACTGACACACAAACACACAGACACAGACACACACACACTCACACACACACACACAGACACTCACACACTGACTCTCAAGCACTGACACACACACACTGACACTCACACACACACACACATTGACACTCACACACAATGACTCTCACACATACACTCACACACTGACATTCACACACACACACTTACACTCACACACACTGAGACTCACACACTGACACACACACTCACACACACTGAAACTCACACACACACACTCAAACACTGACACTCACACATACACTCACACACACACACACACTTACACTCACACACTGACACTCACACACACACACACTGACACTCACACACACACACACACTCACACACACACACATACTGACACTCACACACACACACTCACAAAGACACATACTTACACACTGACACTCACACACACTGAAACTCGCACGCACACAAACTGACACCCACACACACACGGACACACACACTCATACAAACACATACACACTGACACTCACACACTGACACTCACACACACATACACACACATACTGACACTCACACACACACACTCACACACACACACTCACAGACACTCACACACTGACACACACACACACAGACACAGACACACACACACTCACACACACACACAGACACTCACACACTGACTCTCAAACACTGACACACACACACTGACACTCACACACACACACACATTGACACTCACACACAGTGACACTCACACACACACTCACACACTGACACTCACACACTGACACTCACACACTCACACACACACACACACACTGACCCTCACACACACATACTCACACACACACACACTGACACTCACACACACACACTCACAAAGACACATACTTACACGCTGACACTCACACACGCTGAAACTCACACGCACACACACTGACACCCACACACAGACACACTCATACAAACACACATACACAGACACACACACTGACACTCACACACAGACACTCACACACTGACACACACACACTGACACACACTGACACTCACACACACACTCACACACACACACGCACACACTCACACTCACACACACACACTCATACAAACACACACACACAGACACTCACACACTGACGCTTGCACACTGACACACTCACACACCCACACACACTGACACTCACAAACACACACTCACACACTGACACTCACACACACACTCATACAAACACACACACACACACAGACATTCACACACTGACACTCAAACACTGACACACACACTCACACACACTGACACTCACACACACACACACACACACACACACTGACACTCACACACACACACACTCACACAATGACACTCACACACTGACACTCACACATTGATACTCACACACACTCACACATACACTGACACTCACACACACACACACCCAAACAATGACATTCACACATACACTCACACACTGACATTCACACACACACACTTACACTCACACACACACTGACACTCACACACTGACACACACACTCACACACACTGACACTCACACACACACACTCACACACTGACACTCACACACACACACACACACACACACACAGACACTCACACACACACACACACAATCACAGACACTCACACACTGACACTCACAGATGACACTCACACAAACTCTCACACACACACTGACACTCACACATTGGCACTCAAACACTGACACTCTCACACTGACACTCACACACACTCACACACACTGACACTCACACCCACTGACACACACACACTGACACTCACACACACACTGACACTCACACACTGACACTCACACACACACTCATACAAACACACACACACAGACATTCACACACTGACACTCACACACTGACACACACACACACTCACACACACTGACACTCACACACACACACACACACTCACACACTGACATTCACACACTCACACTCACACAATGACACTCAGGCACTGACACTCACACATTGATACTCACACACACTCACACATTGACACTCACACACACACACACTCAAACAATGACACTCACACATACACTCACACACTGACAATCACACACACACACTTACACTCACACACACTGAGACTCACACACTGACACACACACTCACACACACTGAAACTCACACACACACACTCACACACTGACACTCACACATACACTCACACACACACACACTTACACTCACACACTGACACTCACACACACACACACACACACTGACACTCACACACACACACACACTCACACACACACACATACTGACACTCACACACACACTCACAAAGACACATACTTACACACTGACACTCACATACACTGAAACTCACACGCACACAAACTGACACCCACACACACACGGACACACACACTCATACAAACACATACACACTGACACTCACACACTGACACTCACACACACACACACACACTGACACTCGCACACTCACACACTGACACACACACTGACACTCACACACACACACACTCACACACACACACAGACACTCACACACACACACTCACAAAGTCACATACTTACACACTGACACTCACACACACTGACTCTCACACACTGACACACTGACACTCACATACTGACACTCAAACACTGACACTCACACACACACACACACACACACTCACACACACAAACACACACTGACACTCACACACACACACTCACAAAGACACATACTTACACACTGACACTCACACACACTGAAACTCACACGCACACAAACTGACAACCACACACACACAGACACACACACACTCATACAAACACATACACACTGACACTCACACACTGACACTCACACACTGACACACACACACAGACACTCACACACACACACACACTCACAGACACACACTCACAGACACTCACACACTGACACTCACACACACACACACATACAGACACAGACACAAACACACTCACACACACACAGACACTCAAACACTGACACTCACACACACTCACACACATTGACAATCACACACAATGACACACACACACACTCACACACTGACACTCACACACTCACACACACACACACACACACACTGACACTCACACACACATACTCAAACGCACACACACTGACACTCACACACACACACTCACAAAGACACATACTTACACACTGACACTCACACACACTGAAACTCACACGGACACACACTGACACCCACACACACAGACACACACACACTCATACAAACACACACACACACAGACACTCACACACTGACACTCACACACTGACTCTCACACACTGACACACACACTCACACGCACTGACACTCACACACACACACTGACACACACACACGCACACACTCACACTCACACACATACACTCATACAAACACACACACACAGACACTCACACACTGACACTCGCACACTGACACACTCACACACCCACACACACTGACACTCTCAAACACACACTCACACACTGACACTCACACACTCACACACACACACTCACAGACACTGACACACTGACACTCACACACTGACACTCACACACACACACACACACACACACTGACACTCACACATTGACTCTCAAACACTGACACTCACACACTGACACTCACACACACACACACACACACACACACACACTCACACACTGACACTCACATACTGACACTCAAACACTGACACTCACACACACATACACACAGACACTCACACACACACTCACAGACTGACACTCACACACACGCTCACACACTGACACACACACACTGACACACACACACACACTCACACACACACACACTCACACACTGACACTCACACATTCACACACTGACACTCACACACTGACACTCACAAACACACACACACATACACACACACACTCACACACACTCACAGACACTCACACACTGACACTCACACACACACACACAGACACAGACACACACACACTCACACATAAACACACTGACACTCAAACACTGACACACACACACTGACACTCACGCACACTCAAACACACTCACACACACTGACACGCACAAACACTGACACTCACACACTGACACTCACACACTCACACACAAGCACACACTGACACTCACACACACACACACACTCACACACACACATACTGACACTCACACACACTCACAAAGACACATACTTACACACTGACACTCACACACACTGAAACTCACACGCAAACAAACTGACACCCACACACACACGGACACAAACACTCATACAAACACATACACACTGACACTCACAAACTGACACACAAACACACAGACACAGACACACACACACTCACACACACACACACAGACACTCACACACTGACTCTCAAGCACTGACACACACACACTGACACTCACACACACACACACATTGACACTCACACACAATGACTCTCACACATACACTCACACACTGACATTCACACACACACACTTACACTCACACACACTGAGACTCACACACTGACACACACACTCACACACACTGAAACTCACACACACACACTCACACACTGACACTCACACATACACTCACACACACACACACACTTACACTCACACACTGACACTCACACACACACACACTGACACTCTCACACACACACACACACTCACACACACACACATACTGACACTCACACACACACACTCACAAAGACACATACTTACACACTGACACTCACACACACTGAAACTCGCACGCACACAAACTGACACCCACACACACACGGACACACACACTCATACAAACACATACACACTGACACTCACACACTGACACTCACACACACATACACACACATACTGACACTCACACACACACACTCACACACACACACTCACAGACACTCACACACTGACACACACACACACAGACACAGACACACACACACTCACACACACACACAGACACTCACACACTGACTCTCAAACACTGACACACACACACTGACACTCACACACACACACACATTGACACTCACACACAGTGACACTCACACACACACTCACACACTGACACTCACACACTGACACTCACACACTCACACACACACACACACACTGACCCTCACACACACATACTCACACACACACACACTGACACTCACACACACACACTCGCAAAGACACATACTTACACGCTGACACTCACACACGCTGAAACTCACACGCACACACACTGACACCCACACACACACACACTCATACAAACACACATACACAGACACACACACTGACACTCACACACAGACACTCACACACTGACACACACACACTGACACACACTGACACTCACACACACACTCACACACACACACGCACACACTCACACTCACACACACCCACTCATACAAACACACACACACAGACACTCACACACTGACGCTTGCACACTGACACACTCACGCACCCACACACACTGACACTCACAAACACACACTCACACACTGACACTCACACACACACTCATACAAACACACACACACACACAGACATTCACACACTGACACTCAAACACTGACACACACACTCACACACACTGACACTCACACACACACACACACACACACACACTGACACTCACACACACACACACTCACACAATGACACTCACACACTGACACTCACACATTGATACTCACACACACTCACACATACACTGACACTCACACACACACACACCCAAACAATGACATTCACACATACACTCACACACTGACATTCACACACACACACTTACACTCACACACACACTGACACTCACACACTGACACACACACTCACACACACTGACACTCACACACACACACTCACACACTGACACTCACACACACACACACACACACACACACTGACACTCACACACTCACACACACACAATCACAGACACTCACACACTGACACTCACAGATGACACTCACACAAACTCTCACACACACACTGACACTCACACATTGGCACTCAAACACTGACACTCACACACACTCACACACACTGACACTCACACCCACTGACACACACACACTGACACTCACACACACACTGACACTCACACACTGACACTCATACACACACTCATACAAACACACACACACAGACATTCACACACTGACACTCACACACTGACACACACACACACTCACACACACTGACACTCACACACACACACACACACACACTCACACACTGACATTCACACACTCACACTCACACAATGACACTCAGGCACTGACACTCACACATTGATACTCACACACACTCACACATTGACACTCACACACACACACACTCAAACAATGACACTCACACATACACTCACACACTGACATTCACACACACACACTTACACTCACACACACTGAGACTCACACACTGACACACACACTCACACACACTGAAACTCACACACACACACTCACACACTGACACACACACATACACTCACACACACACACACACTTACACTCACACACTGACACTCACACACACACACACACACACTGACACTCACACACACACACACACTCACACACACACACATACTGACACTCACACACACACTCACAAAGACACATACTTACACACTGACACTCACACACACTGAAACTCACACGCACACAAACTGACACCCACACACACACGGACACACACACTCATACAAACACATACACACTGACACTCACACACTGACACTCACACACACATACACACACATACTGACACTCACACACACACACACTCACACACACACACTCACAGACACTCACACACACACACACACACAGACACAGACACACACACACTCACACACACACACACAGACACTCACACACTGACTCTCAAACACTGACACACACACACTGACACTCACACACACACACACATTGACACTCACACACAATGACACTAACACACACACTCACACACTGACACTCACACACTCACACACACACACACACACTGACACTCACACACACATACTCACACACACACACACTGACACTCTCACACACACACTCACAATGACACATACTTACACACTGACACTCACACACGCTGAAACTCACACGCACACACACTGACACCCACACACACACAGACACACACACACTCATACAAACACACACACACAGACACACACACTGACACTCACACACACACACTCACACACTGACACACATACACTGACACACACTGTCACTCACACACACACACTCACACACACACGCACGCACACACTCACACTCACACACACACACACTCATACAAACACACACACACAGACACTCACACACTGACGCTTGCACACTGACACACTCACACACCCACACACACTGACACTCACAAACACAGACTCACACACTGACACTCACACACACACTCATACAAACACACACACACACAGACATTCACACACTGACACTCAAACACTGACACACACACACACTCACACACACTGACACTCACACACACACACACACACACACACACACACACACACACACAATGACACTCACACACACACACTCACACAATGACACTCACACACTGACACTCACACATTGATACTCACACACACTCACACATACTCTGACACTCACACACACACACACTCAAACAATGACACTCACACATACACTCACACACTGACATTCATACACACACACTTACACTCACACACACACTGACACTCACACACTGACACACACACTCACACACACTGACACTCAAACACTGACACACACACACTGACACTCACACACACTCAGACACACTCACACACACTGACACGCACACACACTGACACTCACACACTGACACTCACACACTCACACACACACACACACTGACACTCACACACACACACACACACACACACACTCACATACTGACACTCACACACACACACTCACAAAGACACATACTTACACACTGACACTCACACACACTGAAACTCACACGCACACAAACTGACACCCACACACACACGGACACACACACTCATACAAACACATACACACTGACACTCACACACACATACACGCACATACTGACACTCACACGCACACACTCACACACACACACACTCACAGACACTCACACACTCACACACACACACACACACACAGACACAGACACAGACACACACACACACTCACAGACACTCACACACTGACTCTCAAACACTGACACACACACACTGACACTCACACACACACACACATTGACACTCACACACAATGACACTCACACACACACTCACACACTGACACTCATACACACACACACACACTCACACACACACACACACTGACACTCAAACACACACACTCACAAAGACACATACTTACACACTGACACTCACACACACTGAAACTCACATGCACACACACTGACACCCACACACAGACTGACACTCACACACTGACACTCACACACTGACACTCACACACTCACACACACTGACACTCACACACACACACTCACACACACACACGCACACACTCACACTCACACACACACACTCATACAAACACACACACACAGACACTCACACACTGACGCTCACACACTGACACACTCACACACCCACACACACTGACACTCACAAACACACACTCAAACACTAACACTCACACACACACTCATACAAACACACACACACACACAGACATTCACACACTGACACTCACACACTGACACACACACACACTCACACACACTGACACTCACACACACACACACACACACTCACACACTGACACTCACACACACACACTCACACAATGACACTCACACACTGACACTCACACATTGATACTCACACACACTCACACATACACTGACACTCACACACACACACACTCAAACAATGACTCTCACACATACACTCACACACTGACATTCACACACACACACTTACACTCACACACACTGAGACTCACACACTGACACACACACTCACACACACTGAAACTCACACACACACACTCACACACTGACACTCACACATACACTCACACACACACACACACTTACACTCACACACTGACACTCACACACACACACACTGACACTCACACACACACACACTCACACACACACACATACTGACACTCACACACACTCACAAAGACACATACTTACACACTGACACTCACACACACTGAAACTCACACGCACACAAACTGACACCCACACACACACGGACACACACACTCATACAAACACATACACACTGACACTCACACACTGACACTCACACACACATACACACACATACTGACACTCACACACACACACTCACACACACACACTCACAGACACTCACACACAGACACACACACACACAGACACAGACACACACACACTCACACACACACACAGACACTCACACACTGACTCTCAATCACTGACACACACACACTGACACTCACACACACACACACATTGACACTCACACACAGTGACACTCACACACACACTCACACACTGACACTCACACACTCACACACACACACACACACTGACCCTCACACACACATACTCACACACACACACACTGACACTCACACACACACACTCACAAAGACACATACTTACACGCTGACACTCACACACGCTGAAACTCACTCGCACACACACTGACACCCACACACACACAGACACACACACACTCATACAAACACACACACACAGACACACACACTGACACACACACAGACACTCACACACTGACACACACACACTGACACACACTGACACTCACACACACACTCACACACACACACGCACACACACACTCACACACACACACTCATACAAACACACACACACAGACACTCACACACTGACGCTTGCACACTGACACACTCACACACCCACACTGACACTCACACACACACACTCACACAATGACACTCACACACTGACACTCACACATTGATACTCACACACACTCACACATACACTGACACTCACACACACACACACCCAAACAATGACATTCACACATACACTCACACACTGACATTCACACACACACACTTACACTCACACACACACTGACACTCACACACTGACACACACACTCACACACACTGACACTCACACACACACACTCACACACTGACACTCACACACACACACACACACACACACACTGACACTCACACACTCACACACACACAATCACAGACACTCACACACTGACACTCACACACTGACACTCACAGTTGACACTCACACAAACTCTCACACACACACTGACACTCACACATTGGCACTCACACACACTCACACACACTGACACTCACACCCACTGACACACACACACTGACACTCACACACACACTGACACTCACACACAGACACTCACACACACTGACACTCACACACACACACTCACACACTCACACTCACACACACAATCTCACCCACTGACACTCACACATACACTAACACACTGACATTCACACACACACACTGACACTCACACACACACACTGACACTCACACTGACACTCACACACTGACACTCACACACACACACACACACTCACACACTGACACACACACACCGACACTCACAAACACACACTCACACATACACACTCACACACTCACACACACACTCACACACACTCACAGACACTCACACACTGACACTCACACACACACACAGACACACACACACTCACACACACACACACTGACACTCAAACACTGACACACACACACTGACACTTCCACACACTCACACACACTCACACACGCTGACACGCACAAACCCTGACACTCACACACTGACACTCACACACTCACACACACACACACACACTGACACTCACACACACAAACACACTCACACACACACATACTGACACTGACACACACACACACACAAAGACACATACTTACACACTGACACTCACACACACTGAAACTCACACGCACACAAACTGACACCCACACACACACGGACACACACACTCATACAAACACATACACACTGACACTCACACACACACACACTCTCACACTGACACACACACACTGACACTCACAAACACACACTCAAACACACACACACTCACACACACACACACTCACACACTCACACACACACTCACACACACTCACAGACACTCACACACTGACACTCACACACACACACACACAGACACAGACACACACACACACTCTCACACACACACACACACGGACACTCAAACACTGACACACACACACTGACACTCACACACACTCAGACACACTCACACACACTGACACGCACACACACTGACACTCACACACTGACACTCACACACTCACACACACACACACACACTGACACTCACACACACACACACACACACACACACACTCACATACTGACACTCACACACACACACTCACAAAGACACATACTTACACACTGACACTCACACACACTGAAACTCACACGCACACAAACTGACACCCACACACACACGGACACACACACTCATACAAACACATACACACTGACACTCACACACACATACACGCACATACTGACACTCACACGCACACACTCACACACACACACACTCACAGACACTCACACACACACACACACACACACACAGACACAGACACAGACACACACACACACTCACAGACACTCACACACTGACTCTCAAACACTGACACACACACACTGACACTCACACACACACACACATTGACACTCACACACAATGACACTCACACACACACTCACACACTGACACTCACACACTCACACACACACACACACACACTGACACTCACACACACATACTCACACACACACACACTGACACTCACACACACACTCACAAAGACACATACTTACACACTGACACTCACACACACTGAAACTCACATGCACACACACTGACACCCACACACAGACTGACACTCACACACTGACACTCTCACACTGACACTCACACACTCACACACACTGACACTCACACACACACACTCACACACACACACGCACACACTCACACTCACACACACACACTCATACAAACACACACACACAGACACTCACACACTGAAGCTCACACACTGACACACTCACACACCCACACACACTGACACTCACAAACACACACTCAAACACTAACACTCACACACACACTCATACAAACACACACACACACAGACATTCACACACTGACACTCACACACTGACACACACACACACTCACACACACTGACACTCACACACACACACACACACACACACTGACACTCACACACACACACTCACACAATGACACACACTGACACTCACACATTGATACTCACACACACTCACACATACACTGACACTCACACACACACACACTCAAACAATGACTCTCACACATACACTCACACACTGACATTCACACACACACACTTACACTCACACACACTGAGACTCACACACTGACACACACACACACACACTGAAACTCACACACACACACTCACACACTGCCACTCACACATACACTCACACACACACACACTTACACTCACACACTGACACTCACACACACACACACTGACACTCACACACACACACACACTCACACACACACACATACTGACACTCACACACACACACTCACAAAGACACATACTTACACACTGACACTCACACACACTGAAACTCACACGCACACAAACTGACACCCACACACACACGGACACACACACTCATACAAACACATACACACTGACACTCACATACTGACACTCACACACACATACACACACATACTGACACTCACACACACACACTCACACACACACACTCACAGACACTCACACACTGACACACACAAACACAGACACAGACACACACACACTCACACACACACACAGACACTCACACACTGACTCTCAAACACTGACACACACACACTGACACTCACACACACACACACATTGACACTCACACACAGTGACACTCACACACACACTCACACACTGACACTCACACACTCACACACACACACACTGACCCTCACACACACATACTCACACACACACACACTGACACTCACACACACACACTCACAAAGACACATACTTACACGCTGACACTCACACACGCTGAAACTCACTCGCACACACACTGACACCCACACACACACAGACACACACACACTCATACAAACACACACACACAGACACACACACTGACACTCACACACACACACTCACACACTGACACACACACACTGACACACACTGACACTCACACACACACTCACACACACACACGCACACACTCACACTCACACACACACACTCATACAAACACACACACACAGACACTCACACACTGACGCTTGCACACTGACACACTCACACACCCACACACACTGACACTCACAAACACACACTCACACACTGACACTCACACACACACTCATACAAACACACACACACACACAGACATTCACACACTGACACTCAAACACTGACACACACACACACACTCACACACACTGACACTCACACACACACACTCACACAATGACACTCACACACTGACACTCACACATTGATACTCACACACACTCACACATACACTGACACTCACACACACACACACCCAAACAATGACATTCACACATACACTCACACACTGACATTCACACACACACACTTACACTCACACACACACTGACACTCACACACTGACACACACACTCACACACACTGACACTCACACACACACACTCACACACTGACACTCACACACACACACACACACACACACACTGACACTCACACACTCACACACACACAATCACAGACACTCACACACTGACACTCACACACTGACACTCACAGTTGACACTCACACAAACTCTCACACACACACTGACATTCACACATTGGCACTCAAACACTGACACTCACACACTGACACTCACACACACTGACACACACACACTGACACTCACACACACACTGACACTCACACACTGACACTCACACACACTGACACTCACACACACACACTCACACACTCACACTCACACACACAATCTCACCCACTGACACTCACACATACACTCACACACTGACATTCACACACACACACTGACACTCACAAACTCACACACACTCACACACACACACTGACACTCACACACACACACTGACACTCACACTGACACTCACACACTGACACTCACACACGCACACACTAACAGACACACACACACACACACTCACACACTGACACTCACACACACAATCTCACACACTGACACTCACACATGCACTCACACACTGAGATTCACACACACACACTTACACACACACACACACACACACTGACACTCACAAACTCACACACACTCACACACACACACTGACACACACACACACACTGACACTCACACTGACACTCACACACTGACACTCACACACACACTCACACACTGACACTCACATACTGACACTGACACTCACACACACATACACACAGACACTCACACACACACTCACACACTGACACTCACACACACGCTCACACACTGACACACACACACTGACACACACACACTCACTGACACTCACACTGACACTCACACACACACTCACACACTGACACTCACATACTGACACTGACACTCACACACACATACACACAGACACTCACACACACACTCACACACTGACACTCACACACACGCTCACACACTGACACACACACACTGACACACACACACTCACACACACACACACTCACAAACTGACACTCACACACTCGCACACTGACACTCACACACACACACACACACTCTCACACTGACACACACACACTGACACTCACAAACACACACTCACACACTCACACACTCACACACACACTCACACACACTCACAGACACACACACTGACACTCACACACACACACACACACACACACACACAGACACACACACAATCTCACACACACACACTGACACTCAAACACTGACACACACACACGGACACTCACACACACTCACACACACTCACACACACTGACACACCCACACACTGACACTCACACACTGACGCTCACACACTCGCACACTGACACTCACACACACACACACACTCTCACACTGACACACACACACTGACACTCACAAACACACACTCACACACTCAAACTCACACACTCACACACACACAAAACACACACTTACAGACACACACACTGACACTCACACGCACACACACACACACACACAGACACACACACAATCTCACACACACACACTGACACTCAAACACTGACACACACACACGGACACTCACACACACTCACACACACTCACACACACTGACACGCCCACACACTGACACTCACACACTGACACTCACACACTCACACACACATACACACACACTGACACTCACACACACACACACACTCACACACACACACATACTGACACTCACACACACACACTCACAAAGACACATACTTACACACTGACACTCAAACACACTGAAACTCACACGCACACAAACTGACACCCACACACTCACGGACACACACACTCATACAAACACATACACACTGACACTCACACACTGACACTCACATACACATACACACACATACTGACACTCACACACACACTCACACACACACACACTCACAGACACTCACACACTCACACACACACACACAGACACAGACACACACACTCTCACACACACACACACAGACACTCACACACTGACTCTCAAACACTGACACACACACACACTGACACTCACACACACACACACATTGACACTCACACACAATGACACTCACACACACACTCACACACTGACACTCACACACTCACACACACACACACACACACTGACACACACACTCACACACACACACACAGACACAGACACACAGACACTCACACACACACCCACACAGACACACACACTGACTCTCAAACACTGACACTCACACACTGACACTCACACACACACACACATTGACACTCACACACAATGGCACTCACACACACACTCACACACTGACACTCACACACTCACACACACACACACACACTGACACTCACACACACATACTCACACACACACACACTGACACTCACACACACACTCACAAAGACACATACTTACACACTGACACTCACACACGCTGAAACTCACACGCACACATACTGACACCCACACACACACAGACACACACACACACTCATACAAACACACACACACAGACACACACACTGACACTCACACACTGACACTCACACACTGACACACACACACTGACACACACTGACACTCACACACACACACACAGACACAGACACACACAATCTCACACACACACACTGACACTCAAACACTGACACACACACACGGACACTCACACACACTCACACACACTCACACACACTGACACGCCCACACACTTACACTCACACACTGACACTCACACACTCACACACACATACACACACACTGACACTCACACACACACACACTCACACACACACACATACTGACACTCACACACACACACTCACAAAGACACATACTTACACACTGACACTCACACACACTGAAACTCACACGCACACAAACTGACACCCACACACACACGGACACACACACTCATACAAACACATACACACTGACACTCACACACTGACACTCACACACACATACACACACATACTGACACTCACACACACACACTCACACACACACACACTCACAGACACTCACACACTGACACACACACACACAGACACAGACACACACACACTCACACACACACAGACACTCACACACTGACTCTCAAACACTGACACACACACACTGACACTCACACACACACAAATTGACACTCACACACAATGACACTCACACACACACTCACACACTGACACTCACACACTCACACACACACACACACACACTGACACACACACTCACCCACACACACACACACTGACACACACACATACACACACACACACACTCACAAACTGACACTCACACACACACACACACACTCTCACACTGACACACACACACTGACACTCACAAACACACACTCACACACTCACACTCACACACTCACACACACACTCACACACACTCACAGACACACACACTGACACTCACACACACACACACACACACACACACACACAGACACACACACAATCTCACACACACACACTGACACTCAAACACTGACACACACAGACGGACACTCACACACACTCACACACACTCACACACACTGACACGCCCACACACTGACACTCACGCAATGACACTCACACACTCACACACACATACACACACACTGACACTCACACACACACACACACTCACACACACTCACATACTGACACTCACACACACACACTCACAAAGACACATACTTACACACTGACACTCAAACACACTGAAACTCACACGCACACAAACTGACACCCACACACTCACGGACACACACACTCATACAAATACATACACACTGACACTCACACACTGACACTCACATACACATACACACACATACTGACACTCACACACACACTCACACACACACACACTCACAGACACTCACACACTCACACACACACACAGACACAGACACACACACTCTCACACACACACACACAGACACTCACACACTGACTCTCAAACACTGACACACACACACACTGACACTCACACACACACACACATTGACACTCACACACAATGACACTCACACACACACTCACACACTGACACTCACACACTCACGCACACACACACACACACACACTGACACACACACTCACACACACACACACACAGACACAGACACACAGACACTCACACACACACACACACAGACACTCACACACTGACTCTCAAACACTGACACTCACACACTGACACTCACACACACACACACATTGACACTCACACACAATGGCACTCACACACACACTCACACACTGACACTCACACACTCACACACACACACACACACTGACACTCACACACACATACTCACACACACACACACTGACACTCACACACACACTCACAAAGACACATACTTACACACTGACACTCACACACGCTGAAACTCACACGCACACATACTGACACCCACACACAGACACACACACACTCATACAAACACACACACACAGACACACACACTGACACTCACACACTGACACTCACACACTGACACACACACACTGACACACACTGACACTCACACACACACACACAGACACAGACACACACACAATCTCACACACACACACGGACACTCACACACACTCACACACACTCACACACACTGACATGCCCACACACTGACACTCACACACTGACACTCACACACTCACACACACATACACACACACTGACACTCTCACACACACACACACTCACACACACACACATACTGACACTCACACACACACACTCACAAAGACACATACTTACATACACACTGACACTCACACACACTGAAACTCACACGCACACAAACTGACACCCACACACACACGGACACACACAGTCATACAAACACATACACACTGACACTCACACACTGACACTCACACACACATACACACACATACTGACACTCACACACACACACTCACACACACACTCACAGACACTCACACACTGACACACACACACACAGACACAGACACACACACACTCACACACACACAGACACTCACACACTGACTCTCAACCACTGACACTCACACACACACAAATTGACACTCACACACAATGACACTCACACACACACTCACACACTCTCACTCACACACTCACACACACACACACACACACTGACACACACACTCACCCACACACACAGACACAGACACACACACACTCACACACACACACACAGACACTCACACACTGACTCTCAAACACTGACACACACACACTGACACTCACACACACACACACACATTGACACTCACACACAATGACACTCACACACACACTGACACACTGACACTCACACACTCACACACACACACACACACACTGACACTCACACACACATACTCACACACACACACACTGACACTCACACACACACACTCACAAAGACACATACTTACACACTGACACTCACACACGCTGAAACTCACACGCACACACACTGACACCCACACACACACAGACACACACACACTCATACAAACACACACACACAGACACACACACTTCACTCACACACTGACACACACACACTGACACACACTGACACTCACACACACACTCATTACAAACACACACACACAGACATTCACACACTGACACTCAAACACTGACACACACACACACACACTCACACACACTGACACTCACACACACACACACACACACACACAGACACTCACACACACACACACACAATGACACTCACACATACACTCACACACTGACATTCACACACACACACTTACTCTCACACACACACTGACACACACACTGACACACACACTCACACACACACACTCACACACTGACACTCACACATACACTCACACACACACCCTTACACTCACACACTGACACTCACACACACACACACACACACACACACACAGACACTCACACACACACAATCACAGACACTCACACACTGACACTCACACACTGACAGGCACACGTGACACTCACACACACTCTCACACACACACTGACACTCACACATTGACACTCAAACACTGACACTCACACACTGACACTCACACACACTCACACACACTGACACTCACACCCACTGACACACACACACACTCACACACTGACACTCACACACTCACACACACACTGACACTCACACATTGACACTCACACACACTCACACACTGACACTCACATACACACACTCACACACTCACACACACAGACACACACACACACTGACACTCACAAACTCACACACACTCACACACACACACTGACACACACACACACTGACACTCACACTGACACTCATACACTGACACTCACGCACAAACAGACACACACACACACACTCACACACTGACACTCTCACACACACACTCACACACTGACACACACACACTGACACTCACACACTCTCACACACACACTCACACACTGACACTCACACACACAGACGCACACACACGCACTCACACACTGACACTCACATACTGACACTCACTCACACACACTCACACACACACACACTCATACACTGACACTCACACACACACACTCACACAGACACACTCACACACTCACACACTGACACTCACACACACTGACACTCACACACACACACTCACACACTGACACTGACACTCACACTCACACACACACACACACTCACACACTCACACTCACACACTGACACTCACACACACACTCACACACACACACACACACTCACACTCACACACTGACACTCACACACACTCACACACACACACTCACAGACACTCACACACTGACACTCACACACACACACACACACTGACACTCACACACACACTCACAGACACTCACACACTGACAGTCACACACTGACACTCACACCCACACACACACACACACTGACACTCACACACTGACACTCACACACACACACACACTCACACACACACTGTCACTCACACACACACACACACTCACACAAACACTCACACAGACACACTCACACACCCACACTCTCACACACACTAACTCACACACACTCATACACTCACACACAAACACACACTGACACTCACGCTCACAGACACACCCATACACATTCTCACACACACAAACTCACCCACACACTGACACACTCTCACACACACACATATCAACACACAGACACACACACACAGACACTCACACACTGACACTCACACACTGACACTCACACACACACACACACACTCACCCACACACTGACTCTCACACACTCACACACACACAGACAGACACACTCACACACCCACACTCTCACACACACTAACTCACACACACTCATACACTCACACACAAACACGCACTGATACTCACGCTCACAGACACACCCACACACATTCTCACACACACACACTCACCCACACACTGACACACACACTCTCACACTGTCACACTCTCGCACACACACACATACCAACACACACACTCACATTCACACACTGACACTCACACACACACACACACACACTCACAAACACACTCACACAGACACACTCACACACACACTCACACACACTGACACTCACACACACAAACACACACACTGACACACACTCACACACACACACACTCACACAGACAGTCACACAGACAAACTCACACACACACTAACTCACACACACTCACCCACACACTGACACACACACTCTCACACTCTCACACTCTCGCACACACTCACCCACACACCCACACACACACACACACACACACACTCTCACACTCTCACACTCTCGCACACACTCACCCACACACCCACACACACACACACACACATACTCTCACACTCTCACACTCTCACACTCTCACACCCACATACCAACACACACAAGGACACAAACCCTGGCTGTGGGGTGAGCTGGTGAAAGGCCAGCAGTGCTGCATTGGCTGCACAAATTTGCTAATGCTGCCCCTTGGTGAACGCCTGGGTGGGAAGGCCAGGTTCCAGCAGGCTGCAGCTGTGCTTCCTATTGCAGATTCCTTCTGTCCGGATCCCGGAATCCCGCTCGGAGGAAGTAGACGAGGAAATCGCTTCAATGAGGGAGACGTCGTCACCTATTTCTGTTTCAAACATCTCGTGCTGAAAGGGTCAGAGAGACGGAGATGTGACTCGTCAGGAAGGTGGCAGGGAACAGAGTCGACCTGTGAATGTAATGTAGCATCGTACCCCTAACCCCCCACCCACCGTCCCCGTTAATCACTCCCAGGACCGGTACAGCACGGGGTTAGATACAGAGTAAATCTCCCTCTACACTGTCCCCATCAAACACTCCCAGGACAGGTACAGCACGGGGTTAGATACAGAGTAAATCTCCTTCTACACTGTCCCCATCAAACACTCCCAGGACAGGTACAGCACGGGGTTAGATACAGAGTAAGTCTCCCTCTACACTGTCCCCATCAAACACTCCCAGGACAGGTACAGCACGGGGTTAGATACAGAGTAAAGCTCCCTCCAAAAGCAGTGTTGAAGAAAGGGATTACCAATGTGTATCTTCTCTGAGTACTCGATTCCTATATTAACCAGCCAAGAATTACAGACACTTTGTTGATAACTCTGCATTGTCCCCATCGATGATTTGCGTACCTCATCCCCGAGGTTCCTCCCTCTCTCCTCCAGCACCTCCCCTTTCAAATTGCTCCACTTGGTGAGTGTTGCCTCTCCTCATTATTCCCAACAAACTGTTATCGCTTCACCCCTCTCCGTGTTAAACTGCATTGGCCGCTCGCTTGCCGAGCTCACCAGTCAGACCCTGTGTTTGAACTGCTTGCCTTGGTGTTTTTCATTGTCTCTTGCAGATCCATTCTCCTATGATGAGCCCAGGATCGTGGCAGAGAAGCTGACTCTCTCCGAGGAGATTATTAACCATGCCAAGGAAGGTCCGTCTGTCTATAGACTGTCCAGACCCAACTCGCTTCTGTGCTTGTCCTGTCTTTCACACCTTCATCTGATTTCCAAGGGGTCCCTGACGGAGAGACTCCCTCTTTAACAGGCGTCCCAGACGGAGAGACTCCCTCTTTAACAGGGGTCCCTGACGCAGAGACTCCCTCTTTAACAGGGGTCCCCGATGGAGAGACTCCCTCTTTAACAGGGTCCCTGATGGAGAGACTCCCTCTTTAACAGGGACCCTGACGGAGAGACTCACTCTTTAACAGGGGTCCCTGACGGAGAGACTCCCTCTTTAACAGGGGTCCCTGACGGAGAGAATCCCACTTTAACAGGTGTCCCTGACGGAGAGAGCCCCTCTTTAATAGGGGTCCCGGACGGAGAGACTCCCTCTTTAACAGGGGTCCCTGACGGAGAGACTCCCTCTTTAACAGGGGTCCCCGACGGAGAGACTCCCTCTTTAACAGGGGTCCCTGACGGAGAGACTCCCTCTTTAACAGGGGTCCCTGACGGAGAGACTCCCTCTTTAACAGGAGTCCCTGACGGAGAGACTCCCTCTTTAACAGGGGTCCCTGACGGAGAGACTCCCTCTTTCACAGGGGTCCCTGACAGAGAGACTCCCTCTTTAACCGGGTCCCCGACGGAGAGACTCCCTCTTTCACAGGGGTCCCTGACGGAGAGACTGCCTCTTTAACAGGGGTCCCTGATGGAGAGACTCCCTCTTTAACAGGGGTCCCCGACGGAGAGACTCCGTCTTTAACAGGGGTCCCTGACGGAGAAACTCCTTCTTTAACAGGAGTCCCTGACGGAGAGAATCCCTCTTTAACAGGGGACCCCGACGGAGAGATTCCCTCTTTAACAGGGGTCCCTGATGGAGAGACTCCCTCCTTAACAGGGTCCCTGTCGGAGAGACTCCCTCTTTAACAGGGGTCCCTGACGGAGAGACTCCCTCTTTAACAGGGGTCCCTGATGGAGAGACTCCCTCTTTAACAGGAGTCCCTGACGGAGAGACTCCCTCTTTTACAGGGGTCCCTGATGGAGAAACCCCGTCTCTAAACTCTCACTTTTGTTTATACCTCAGGCTCGGACCTATACTTTGTTGTGGATGCTTCTGGAAGTGTTGGCAAGGAGAATTTCGAGAAATCCCTGAGGTTTATCGAGACTTTTTCTGAAATGGTATGAGATGTTCCCATCCATCGTGTTGCCCTGGGAACCATCGTCAGCCCAGGAGGAGGCCATTCTGCCCATCTCCCCCCGTGCTGGCTCTCTGAGTAGAGCTATCCAATCGATCCTACTCCCTCCTCCTGTTCTCCCTCCCCCCCCATCGCCCTGTGAATTTTCCCCCTTCCAGTGTTTCTCCGATTCCCCCATTCTGAGTGTTCCTATTGAATCTGCTTCCACCGACCTTTCAGGCAGCACCTTCCAGATTATAACAACTCGCTGGGTCCCACAAACCCTGTCCCCATCTCCCCCCACAACACACACACACACAACACACCCCCCCCCAACTCTGGTTCTTATCCCAATCACCTCCGATCCATGTCCCTCTGGTTTCCCCACCCTCCTATCACTGGGGACAGTTTCCTCCTCATTCCCTTGATCCCAACACCCCTCCCCCATTGGGAACGCATCGATTCAATCTCCCCCTTAACCCTCTACCACTCTGGTCTCTCCCAGTCTCTCAACTGCAGAACCTCACAGCGCAGAAGAGACCCTTTGGCCCATCCAGTCTACACCGACCCCTGAGAAACCCCCGACCACCTCCCTAACCCCGTTGACCAGCACTCGGCCCCATAGCCTTGAATGTTATGAGGTGCCGAGCGCTCATCCAGGTACTTTTTAAAGGATGTGAGGCAACCCGCCTCCACCACCCTCCCAGGCAGTGCATTCCCGACCCTCACCACCCTCTGGGTAAGAAAGATTCCCCTCACATCCCCCCCTTAAACCTCCTGCCCCTCACGTTGAACTTATGCCCCCCTCGTGACTGACCCTTCAACTATCCACCCTGTCCATGCCCCTCACAATCTTGTCCACCTCGATCAGGGTCGCCCCTCAGTCTTCTCTGCTCCAACGAAAACAACCCAAGTCTATCCAAACCTCTCTTCATAACTTAAATGTTTCATCCCCGGGCGACACCCTCCCTCGCTACGTACCGAGCTCCCGGTTTATTCAGAAGCCCCCCCCCCGCCCCCAACATCCAGGGCCGTGTTAGGCCGCAACTGAAGCCTGGTCATTTCCTGACTCCACTGTCTCTCTCCGGGGTGGGGTGGGGCCCCGCCTCCCTCTTCGGTTGCTCTCGGCCTGCGGCAGAATTCGGCCCCCCTCCTCGCCCACTGACCCCAGCCTCTCCTCTGTCCCCGCAGACCAGTGAGATATCGTCGGGGGTTGGCTACTTTCTGGTGGTGTTCGCCTCAAAGGTCCTTCTCGCCAGACACTACCCCCCCGGCTTCCCCATCTATGTGGATCTTACGGAGCTGAACTACTCGAGTAAGTATCGTCGTGCGGGGCTCTCTCTCTCTCTCTCTCTCTCCCTCGGTCACGCTCTCCATCTTTCTTTCTATCGCTCTACTCCCCCTTGCAGGAGGTGTGGCCTCTCCTGTTGCCCATTGGAGGTGGGGGCAAGGGTCCCGTGATGCTCCGGCGGGCGCTTTCCCTGTGGAGGCTGCTTCCTGCCGACTACTCCAATCGAGCTTGTCACCATCCCCACCTCTCGGTCCCAAATTTTATCTGTTTCTTGCTGAAACCTGTCCCTCCTGCCGAGTCTGGTGGCGAGGGTGAGCCTATCTTCGACGCTGCCCCTCGATCCCCCACCACCACCCCTCTGACCCCCATGTGCCCCGAACCCTAAGGGTAAGAGGAAAGGATCTCCCCCTCTCCCCCCCCCCCCCGGCCCCTCAACCACACGCCAACCTCCGGCTGTGGATGGCCGGAGCATTGATGGGTAGAGCGCCCCCTGTGGGGGGGGGGGGGTTCATCCTGTTAGCGAGCGGGGTGGGGTGGGGGGTGAAGCAGGAATTTGACACCCCCCCCCACCACCGAGTGGACATGGCGGACAGACACAATATACCCCGGCTTGACTCGAGATGGGATTGGACAAGTTTCAGCAAGAAACAGGCAAACTTTCCCCGTGGGGAGAGGCTTCCCCGGAGGTTGCGAGCTCGGCTCGTTTGGGGGGGCTGCCACCAGGGAAGAGTCCAGGCTTCCGGGCTCCCGTGTCATGACTTAATCCCCGAGGCAGGGGTCCCCTCCTCCTCAATGACCCCCGAGAGTCCAGCGTAAACCTGCGCCCCGAAGCTGAGGCAGTTGCCGGGATCGCCGTGACTTCGGAGGACTCGTCCGGGATATAAGAGGGATATAAGTGAAAGATAGGAGCTGGGGTGTGGGGGTGGGGTGGGGGGGTGGGAGGTGCTGGACCTTCAGTCAGACGGTGTCCGACCCGCTCCCGGGGCCTCAACTCCTCTCTTTCCCCGCCACCTCCTCAGCCTCTCCGATATTTCAAACAACAAAAAAAATCTATCCACCTGCTCTTTAAACATGTTCAGCGATCGAGCCTCCGTGACTCCCGGGGGATGAAACATCCACAACGTTCGCTACCCTCTGAGGGAAGAAATTCCTTCGCACCCCTTAATTCCCCCCTTAATTCTGTAACTCAGTCCCCTCATTCGAGACACCCCCCTCCCCTCCACTGACAGGAAGATCTATCCTATCGAGCCCCCCTCAGAATCGACTATGTTTCAATAAGCTCACACCTCGTCCTGATAAACTCGAGCAAATAAAGGCCTAACGTGTTGAGATGCTCTTGGTAAGTAAACCAACCTCTTCCAGATGGCAGCCCCTCCCCCAATGCCAGTACACCCTCCTGCGGTTAAGTGCGATGCCACGGGGGACGAATAGCTAGTGGGGGGGGGTGTTCCCGGACGCCGGCTTGAAGGACGTCCCCTGAAGCCTGCTCCAGGCACAGGCTGTGCTGCTAGAGGCTGGTGGGTTTTGCGGCACATGGCGCTGCTCTACACATGTTGAAGGTAGGGAGGGGGTTGCGCGTGGGGCAGTGGAGAGGGGGGAAAGGGGAAGGGGGAATACCTGTTTCCGAGCGTGGCGACAACAGCCAGAGACCTGGTGGAGCGATGCCGGTGGTTCGGATCCTTGGGAACACCGGACCTGTGCCTTGTTGCGTTGAAGGAGGGGGCGGACGGTGAGTTGCGCCACTTAGAACAGGCTGGGCATTGTCCGAACCAAACCTGCCCGATTCTCGGGGGCCGGGTAGCGCCCCGTCCCCCTCCTCCCGCAGCCCCGGCGGCCAAGCTAGACCGGACCGTTGGCCCTCGTGAGGGGGATTACAAACTGGGTCGACGAATGAGGGAGTGGCGATACTGGACTAGTACACCACCCCCCCTTCTCCCCCAAGCCCGAGGCTTATCTGCAAAGCTGGCCCTGTGCAAACATTGGATGTGACCCACGCCCCCCACTCCCCAAGGATTCGAGCTGGGGGGAACGCGCTGAGAGAAATCGCCGCTATTAACACGCGCTCGAGAGTCTTTAATCGGTGCACCGGCCTACCCTGCGGAACTCTGCCTGCACATGTGACCTCCCAGAGGACAATGGAGGGCCTTCGCCTCACCGCCGTGTAACTTGGAGATGTTCTGGTCGCTGGGTCAACGGAGACCCAGCACCGGGCCCCGCCTGCGGGATGCACTACGCTTAAAGGAGGGAAAAACGCACATTCCTAGCACCAGGCTTTACTCACCAGGGCAGGACCCCCCTGGGCCTGCATCCGGCCGGAGAGAAAGCTCAGGCAACGAGAAAGGACCCCCTCCTCCCCCAACCCCGTCCAGAGTGACCGATCTCAGACCCTCTCCAGTCAACTGCTCTTGCCGTTCCTTGCCTTAGCTTATTAGCTGCGTGTGGACTGTTACCCTTGTTGTTAATAAAGAGAATCACCGTTGCGGAGTGAAGCGGCTCCACCAGTACCGGCCTGGGCGACATTTCACCTGTGCCAGACCATAAAGCCATTAGTGGGTTTATTCAGTGAGGACAAAGCCATTCACCAATAGCCTTAGCAGGAATACAGGGCTGGGCCCTGATATCACCTGAGGAATGGGGATTACTTTTATCCACTGACCTGCCTTGCATATCGCAATCGTGGAAGCGATGATTCATCTCTCAATGCCAGACAGAACTGTGCTTCTCCAGTGCCATAAGAGAGAGAGAGTGTGTGTGTTTGTGTGTGTGCGTGTGAGTGTGTGTGTGTGAGTGTTGGTGAGTGTGAGTGTGTGTGTGTGTTTGTGAGTGTATGTGTGTTTGTGAGTGTGATTGACTGTGAGTGTGTGAGTGTGAGTGTGTGTGTGTGAGTGTGAGTGTGTGTGTGAGTGTTGGTGAGTGTGAGTGTGTGTGTGTGTTTGTGAGTGTATGTGTGTTTGTGAGTGTGATTGACTGTGAGTGTGTGAGTGTGAGTGTGTGTGTGTGAGTGTGTGTGTTTGTGAGAGTGAGTGTGTTTGTGAATGTGACTGTGTGTTTGTGAGTGTGATTGTGAGTGTGAGAGTGTGTTTGTGAGTGTGTGTGTGTTTGTGAGTGTGAGTGTGAGTGACTGTGAGTGTGTGTGTTTGTGAGTGTGAGTGTGAGTGTGTGTGAGTGTCTGAGTGTGAGTGTGTGTGAGTGAGTGTGAGTGTGTGTGAGTGAGTGTGTGTGTGAGTGTGATTGCGTGTGAGTGTGAGTGTGTGTGTGTGAGTGTGTGTATATGTGTAGGAGTGTGTGAGTGTGAAGCATATTAGGAATCGGGTGAACAGGGATCCAATATTGTGGGAATCCGGGGAGCTTGTTCCTCGGGGATTGTGGAACTTGCCCGTATCTGATGATCGGAGACCATTCCATGTCCAGGAGCCGGGGGCTCAGCTGGCAATGTCCCAGCATCTTGCTGGAGGGGTGGGGTCACACGCTGTCACCCCCCTCCCAAGG